>NC_061092.1:41222502-41252502 GCF_015104395.2 Macrobrachium nipponense | reverse complement strand
TGATCGACAAATATATATACTATAAAAATGGTAGAGCGACAATTAGTAAGACAGCTAAAATAAAATAAATTGTATTAAAAATACCTGTAATTAATTTGATAATATAATTCATAGGCAAAAACAGGTATCCGTATGGTTGCTAAATGAAGCTCTAATATTGCTAATATATATTCACATTTTTATGAATCAGAACCTTTGCAAAATGACACCGCAGAAGTTAGATAAATTAATGCATTATATAAATTTATTTATGATATATTATCGATAAAAATATATATTCGATGTTAATGCAATGCATCCCAGAGTACTAGAAGTTTATTAATACTATTAATGATCCTTATAAAACAAGATCCTTCTTAAATATTGACGCTAGTTACTATAATACAAGTTTTTAACTGAATTTTATGGTAAAAGAAGAAATTTCCATTTTCAAATACTAAAAATTGCCTCTTTTTTTACTCGAACATATCACTTAACATGACCTAGGCAGTCATATGCTTGCAATTTGAGTTAATTGTGAAGATTGTGTCTAAAATGTCCATTTATTCATCATATTGTTAAATAAAAAATTCCAAATACGGACGATAAAAAAACTAACACATTTAAAATATAAAACCTCTCGTACCATCAATAGATACAATTTCAGTGTTGATCAGAAAGTAATTGATGATAGTATTGGTTATGATAGTTGAGGCAGTTATGCAAATAGATCAATACTATCATTATATATAAAAGTATACTAACATGACCAATGCTGTACCTTAATATAGTGTAATGATACTGTCATGATATTTAAGGTAGCTATAGAATATGACCAATACTATACCTTCATACATAATGATAGTATTGGTCATAATAGTTTAGGTAGTTATGCATTATGACCAATGGTATCATGACCAATACTCTCATTATATATGAAGGCATACTATCATGACCAATACTATACCCTCACATATAATTATAGTATTGGTCATGATAGTTAAGATAGCTATACAGTACTACCTTAACTATCGTAAGCAATACTATTATTATATGAAAGTATAGTTTGTATCCTGAAGCTAAAAAACGGCAGTGGATATGATAGTCGTAGTTAACTACTTATATTTTTCTTATATGATTTTTCAATATAAATTGAATTGCATATATAATGCTTACATAAAATTATTTATAGAATACTTCATTATTGCATGTGCTGTTAACGACTTAGGACTGATACCTACTTTTAACCTTTTGGGTAATGTAAGTAAACAATGAATGATAGTACAAGAACTTCATGTACATGCATAATTATATATATATATATATATATATATATATATATATATATATATATATATATATATATATATATATGTATATAATACATATATATATGTATATATATATATAATATATATATATATATAATATAATATATATTATATATATATATATATATATATTATATATATATTATATATATATATATAAAATACATATTATGCATACATAAATATATATAAGTATATATAATCTGTATTAGTGCTTGCACGAAGTTAAAGTTTTACTTATCTACACTTTTTTAACGTTTAATTTTTAGAAGGAAATGGGTAATGCTACAAAAGATATCAGTATCAATTCAGATTTGTTCTAATTATTAAAAAATTTTCTTTGAATTTTAATTTTAATCTAATCCTTTTTGTTTTGAATCGAGGCCCCCCAGCACTATTTTCTTACGAAACTGTATTGTATAAAAGTATTCCTATTCTTAAACTTAAAAAGTAAAAATCGAAAACTGGGATGTTTTTTGAGAATTCAGATTTACCTCCATTAGTTATCAGGAACATCATGTTTAGAAATATTACTTCATTGAGGACTTTCCAATGCAACGGCATAGTAAAATCTCAGATTATTTTCGCCACGACAGCATGAAGAGATATTCGGGGTAAATGATTACTGAATGTCTTGACTACGCTTAGATAGGATAAGGAAACTACAACAAAAATTCTGGAAAATCATCTCTTATTGCGGACGAAGCGATGGTCTCCCTTGCCAAAGATAAGTTATTAAATAAGCCCTAATCATATCAAAGGCTGGGAGGAAATCCAAAACCTTCGCAATAGTAGGCCAGAGTCCCCCATTCGAGTCAGTTTCAGTGTTGCAACATCAAATCAAAAACGGGCAACATTCCCTAACCAGCATATAATTTTATATGCAATGTAGGTTATAGTTTTTAGCCTCACTAATAGCTTCGTCAGTATCATCTTGTAATTTAAAAGCAATACTGGTTGTCCTGTTTTTTATTACACATACTTATATTTGAGGAAATAATTCAACCAAACAGTATCAGAAACTTTGATTTGGGCGCAGTCCCCTAGCATTTAAACCGAGTTGCGAAATGGAAACTGGACGCATATCCAGTATATTGCAAACGATAAACAATCACTTCAATGCCCAGCACCTGTAAGTTAAGTTCTACTGTGTATGAATGAGATTCGGATCTCACAGTCAGAACTAAGTCTGGAGATCTTATGGGGGCAATAATCATGAAATACCTTCGAACTTGAGACTTTGAGCGCTTCAAGCTTAAAAGTACACATTATGCAATCTAAAGGGCATAGATATGTCAGAATCCCACTACAATAGCAATGCCATAAAAATGTTAAGAGTTCCGGTATTTTTGTCTGTTTATAACAATGGTTTCATCGCTCTATGGATTCTATTACATAAATTCTTCCAGCCGTTTTCTGCCATCAATATTCAAAACAACGGGCATCATATTCAAACCTTCCAAATATATCTTTTCTCACCTTAGCATATCCGAATCCGGATATAGTACAATGTTATGCCTTGTTAGGTCTGGAAAACCTTGGCAATTCGTGGTTTCTGAGCAATCCCTTGACATGTGGTAATTTTCACATTTGGACAAGGATTTCATAATTTATTTAAGGAATGGTTCCTAGTCACAAGAGCATTCATATTGGCCCGTTCAAATCAAAGGGCTCACTTAGCTTAAAAATCCAGGGTATTAACTCTGTATGTATCCACCTATAGATC
This sequence comes from Macrobrachium nipponense, assembly GCF_015104395.2. Lineage (NCBI taxonomy): Eukaryota > Metazoa > Arthropoda > Malacostraca > Decapoda > Palaemonidae > Macrobrachium > Macrobrachium nipponense. The sequence goes on along the minus strand of NC_061092.1, from coordinate 41,249,466 downwards.
ACACCCAAAGTGCTATAATTATTATAGTACCAAACATGGCGGACGCTCAATGGGACGCTGTGTTCAGTACTAGACCTTCAGGGATCAATGATATCGTTTGGTGAAAGATCAGTACCTAAAGGACTATTACTCTTCAAGATCAGTAACTAAAGGATTATTCCTGCTGCAAGATCAGTAAGTAAAGGACTATTCCTGCTGCTTGATCAGTAAAGGAATATTCCTATGCAAGATCAGTAACTAAAGGATTATTCCTGCTGCAAGATTGGTAACTAAAGGATTATTCCTGCTATAAGATCAGTAACTAAAGGACTAATCCTGCTGCAAGATCAGCAATTAAAGGACTATTCCTGCTGCAAGATCAGTAGCTAAAGGACTATTCCACCTGCATGATTAGTAACTAAAGTACTATTCCTGCTACAAGGTTAGTAATTAAAGGACTATTTGCAAGATCAGTAACTAAAGGACTATTCCTGCTGCTAGATCAGCAACTAAAGGACTATTCCAGCTACAAGATTGGTAACTAAAGTACTATTCCTGCTACAAGGTTAGTAACTAAAGGACTATTACTTTGCAAGATCAGTAACAAAAGGACTATTCCTGCTGCTAGATCAGTAACTAAAGGACTATTCCTGCTGCTAGATCAGTAACTATAGGACAATTCCTGCTGCAAGATTAGTAACTAAAAGGACTATTCCTGCTGCAAGATCAGTAACTAAAGGACTATTCCTGCTGCAAGATCAGTAACTAAAGGACTATTCCTGCTGCAAGATCAGTAACTATAGGACAATTCCTGCTGCAAGATCAGTAACTAAAGGACTATTCCTGCTGCAAGATCAGTAACTAAAGGACTATTCCTGCTGCAAGATCAGTAACTAAAGGACTATTCCTGCTGCAAGATCAGTAAAGGAATATTCCTCTGCAAGACCAGTAACTAAAGGATTATTCCTGCTACAAGATTAGTAACTAAAGGACTATTCCTGCTGTAAGATCAGTCACTAAAGGAATTTTCCTGCTGCAAGATCAGTCACTAAAGGGGTATTCCTGCTGCAAGATCAGCAAAAAGCATTATTTCTGCTGCAAGATCAGTACCTAAAGGACTATTCCTGCTACAGACCATTAACTATAAGACTATTCCTGCAGCAAGATCAGTAACTAAAGGATTATTTCTGCTGCAAAATCAGTAACTAGTACTATTTCGTTGCAAGATCAGTAACTAAAGGAATATTCCTACTGAAAGATCAGCAACTAAAGGAATAAAACCTGCTGGAAGATCAGTAACTGAAAGATTATTTCTGCTGCAAGCTTAGTACCTAAAGGACTATTCCTGCTACAAGATCAGTGACTAAATACTATTTCGTTGCAAGATCAGTAACTAAAGGAATATTCCTACTGCAAGAGCAGTAACTAAAGAAATGTTCCTGCTGCAAGATCAGCAACTAAAGGACTATTCTTGCTGCAAGATCAATAACTAAAGAACTATTTCTGCTACAAGATCAGGACTGTGCATGCTGCAAGATCATCAGCTAAAGGACTCTTACTGCTTCAAGATCAGTGCATAAGGACTATTTCTGCTGCAAGATCAGTAACTAAAGGACTATTTCTGCTGCAACATCAGTAACTAAAGGACTATTTCTGCTGCAAGAGCAGCAACGAAAGTATTATTCCTCTTCAAGATCAGCAGCTAAAGGACTCTCTTGCTGCATGACAATGTATTTGCAAGCCCAGACACTACAACGAATTCGCTGGACATAAAACCATTCACCAAAGGCGTCCTCTGGTTACAAAATCCTTCTCTGGCTACATACCCAGTCGCCAAAGGGGTCCTATGGCTACAAAACCAGTCAACAAAGGCGTCCTCTGGCTACAAAACCAGTCATTAAAGGCGTCCTCTGACTAAAAACCAGTCACCAAAGGGGTCCTAATGCCACAAAATCAGTCGCCAAAGGAGTCCTCTGGATACAAAACCAGTCACCAAAGGGGTCCTATGGCTACAAAACCAGTCGCCAAAGGAGTCCTATGGCTACAAAATCAGTCACTGAAGAATTCCTGTAGCTAGAAAATCACGTAAGGAAATTTCAAAATTGTGATTTTTAGAAGACAATTTGCTATGAACCTCAAAATAATACGTTCAAAATAATACGTGTATTCGTGTAAAATAAATAAATGAATATATATCTTTCAAGTGAAGCGAACAACCTCTATAAGGCGACTGTTTCAAATTCGATATTTCTAGACAGACGTCAATGAGTATAACCAACAAATAAAACTGCTCAGTTAAAAAAAATAAAAAAAATAATAAAAATAAGTTTAAATAAATCAATAAATTAATAAATTAATTGATTAATCAAATAATTAAAAATAATTAAGTAATTAATAAATAAAAATAAATTACCAAAATGAAATAATAGCGACAGACCACCTGAAGCGAATATACAAAAAGAGAAATTCCAGTTTATGCCTAATCCGTACGACGGTCCGTTCCAATCCGGAATAAATGCCAAATTTAAAAAAAGTGGGGGGGGGGGGGGGGGGGGGTGGGGGGGGGGGGGGGGCGCGGTTTCAGCCAAAAGATCGTTCAGACGCTTTTAAATACTGATTGTTTTTTAATGGAAGGAAGGAGAAAAAAAAAAAATTAAAAAATAATCAAAGCTAGGAAGCAATCAAATAGATATAGCCATTACTGCTTAGAAGTAGAAGTAAGAAAAAAAAAAAAAGGAGAGAAAAGGCAGAAGGGCGCAGGAGGATAACAGTATCTTAGACCGTGAGGGGATTTCGAAAATGCAATCAAAATTCTTAACGACCAATGAAAAAATTGTTGGAACGACCAAGAGAGAGAGAGAGAGAAGAGAGAGAGAGAGAGAGAGAGAACAGAGAGAAGAGAGAGAGAGAGGAGAGAGAGAGTTCTTAATATTCAACGGTTATGTAACTGAAAAATTTTTTTTTTTTTCTCTGATTCCTCAAAACTGTTTGGTTTTGGGGAAGGTTTAACTGGAGAAAAAATAATGCTCACAAAAACAGCAGCAAAAAAATAAGGAAGTTTTGCTAACTTGACGTTGTTTATCGTAGAATATAGTATATAATAAAAAAATTTTAAAAAACGTCTCGTTTATCGTTAGTTTAACAGTATAAATATAGAAATCGTTTATAGTATATTATAGTATGTAAAATAAAAAAAGTTGTTTATCGTAGATTACAGTAACTAAATAATATATATATATAATATATATAATAATATATATATATATATATATATATATATATATATATATATAATATAATAATATATATTATATATATATATATATATATATATAATATATATATATGTATATTATAGTATGTAAAATAAAAAAAAAAGTTGTTTTTTTTTATCGTAGATTATATATATAATATGTAATATATATATACTATATATATATATATATATATATATATGATATGTATATATATATATACATATATACATATATATACATATACATATACATAGACATATATATATATATATATAATATATATATAATATATATATATATAATGTATATATATGTATATATATGTATATATATGTATATATAAAATATATATTATATATATAATATATAATATATACCATACATACTAGATAATATATATATATATATAATATATAGAGAGAGAGAGAGAGAGAAGACGAGAGAGAGAGAGAGAGAGAGAGAGAGGAGAGAGAGAGAGAGAGAGAGAGATACTGAGAGACGAGGAGAGAGAGAGAGAATCTCTTAATTCTCAACGGTTATGTATAACTGACAAAGTGATTTCCCATTATTTTCGCCAGAACATTTTTTACCCGGTCTGATAAAGAAAAAATTCATTATTGTATCGGTCATCATTCCTTCCGGCTAGACGACAAGATTCATAATGTATAGGGAATGATATTTCCAGATAGATTATGAAACAAAATCAATGTTACAGACCATGATTCTTCCCCGTTAGATACTAAATATTCACAATTGATGTCGTTTTTCAGCTCTAAGTATACAAAATACATGAAGTATATCTCATACTTTTACGCTTGTTTATTAGCCAATTCATAATGCATAAGTCATTATGTATTTTTGGGGTTCTATAATAAAACAAAAAAATGTATCAAACCTTCCGGATTCTGGTATAAAAAAAAAAAAAAAAAACACAAAAAAAAATAGAAAGGAAAAACTACAAGAAGCCAAATGTGGCGGGAAACAAACATAGCTGAAATCAATGCTAAAGGCTAAGAAATAGTCAGATAATTCCTTTTTTTTTTTCCTTTTTTTTTTTTTTTTTTTTTTGCCAAAATATGCATTAAGACTTAAAAATTGTATTAAATAAAAAAAATATTTTCAAAACTATATTAATTAAATGAAAATTTTCTTGTTCCATGTCATGGATCATTTTACTGAAGAATACGGGTTATAAACTTAGTGATTAGTATTTTTGCTTTTTAATTTTTAATTTACGTCACAAAAAAAGATACCCAGAGACGCTAATACACTGAAAGGCTTCTAGAAAATAAAAAACATCGTGCAAAACTCCCATTTACACCACAGTTGAGAATGAAAGTATTTTATTAAGCACTATTAAGTTGTTTATTAGTATTATATTATTATTTATTATAATTATTATTATTATTATTATTATTATTAGATGAAAACCTATACACACGGAACAAGCACACTAGGGCCACTGACTTGAAATTCAAGCTTACAAAGAATGTTGGTTTCAACCTCCCATCGCAGACCCTACACTGCAACATTAACTGATCATGGTAGAGACCCAGGGATTTTTCATCGCCCTGGGAAAGACACGAAACCGTGACATGGAGTGGCATTCCACGACAGAAACCACTTTACCAGCGGACCAGTATCAGTATTGTTTGTTTGTTTTGTTTGTATGGTGTTTTTGCGTTGCATGAAACCAGGGGTATTCAGCAACGGGACCAACGGCTTTACGTGACTTCCGAACCATGTCGAGAGTGAACTTCTAACACCAGAGATAACACATCTAACTCCTCAGTGGAGTGCCCGAAGCATCGAACTCGCGGCCACCGAAGTGGAAGGCCAACACCACAACGACCACGCCACTGAGGAGCTCAGTATCAATATGAAATGAAGACAAAACTTTCATGACCAAGCCTATTGCGGGGGCACCCACTGTCTTAAGTCCAAAATAATGATGACAATATTACATGATGTATGATGGAAGCAACACACCATTATCTACATGATATTGTATTGTAAGGAGGTTCTTAAAATAGTATCCAAAAAGAAAAGTGATGAAAGTGACAAATTAAGAAGTAATTGTGGTTATCTCAAATACATACATATACAGACATACACTTAGTTGTCTAGAGAAAAGTACAGTATATCTTAGCTTAACCAGACCACTGAGCTGATTAACAACTCTACTAGGGCTGGCCCAAAGAATTAGATTTTTATTTACGTGGATAAGAATCAAATGGTTACTTTACGATGCGACCTGCAGCTTATTGTGGGATCCGAACCACATTATATAGAGAAAATATTTTCTAATCACCAGGAATAAATTCCTCTGCTTCATCACTGGTAGCAGCGGGAAGCGAACTCGGGCTATTAGACTGATAAGCGAGTATGCAACCCACTCGTCCACTGATGAACTAGTAGCCTACAGAAGGCTTAATGCCACGTCATTCTTGGAAATAAACTTGATGTTTGAAATAACATCCAAATCCCTAAATTAAAAACTATAAAACTAGAGGATACATAACATTTGTATTCATGAGTGAAGAAGAGTGACAGTTTTGGAAAAATATTTACAATAATGTAAAGAACTCTGCATCATTTCTGAATAGTTTTCGTATTTCTCGTCATGACGATTCAATATATAAGAACAGTGCCAAACACAGAAAGCAACTAATTTTGGTGGAATTTGCTATATCATTGCTGCTGAACCACCAATTCACCATATAAGCCTATTTTTTTAAACCAGGAACAGTGGTTTCATAATCAAAATACAAATCACATTCATATAACACTTGAATTATATTCTGTCATCGGAAAAGGCACACTAATCCTTTAGAGCTGAAAACAGACATCAAGATTAAATTATCCGTGAGAGAAAAAAAGAAAATGGATTTTCATTATGAAAACGACGAATTTTAACGTATATTAACTAACTGGACCTCGTTAAAACTGGATGGTATCTAGCAGAGATATTTATCCAAGAAAATTTACAAGTTTTCTAGGACTAACAGTCCTCATTGTCAAGTATCCGCAGAATGACCGGACACGTAATCCAGCTATGTCCAGACATTCTATGGATACTTGATATTGAGGACTGTTAGTCCTAGAAAACTTGTAACTTTTTTTAGGCAAATATCTCTGCTAGATACCATTCAGTTTGAATGAGGTCCTGTTGCTAATTGTATTGATGCACATAATTGCGTTAAGCGATAAAATTAACACACATAAATGTGTGTGTGAAGCGTGTGTATGCAGATGTGTGTGAAATGTGTAACCAAACAAATTGGGATTACTGCATTTTTTTCATTAAAAAATAAATAAATAAATAAAACAAACTAATACCCATTGTCTTGGAAATGAAAACTCATTCGTCACTCAATTATGCACTTATACCTGGGACAGAGTAAATTCTGCTATGAACATCGAGTACTACGAAGAGAGAAAATTACTTCTTGATAACTAAGCTTATGGAGCGGGCACTCAGTACCCATATCTACAAAATAACGGTAAGTATGAGTGAAGTTGATGAAAGCAACACATCATTCTCCATATGATATTTTGTGAGGAGGTGCTATAGTAAATTCACATCAACCATGCATCTTATGTCTAGACCTTTCCCTTACGACGCTCCTGATTGGCTGTTGATAAGCCAATTACAGGGCTGGAAACTCGCAGTCTCTTGAGTGTTTTCACATAAGCAGGATGTATGTTCCACCTCGCCTGAGGGATTCGTCTTTCAAAAGTATCCCTCATGAGAGGTGGAACATACCTTCTGCCTATGTGAACTCTCTCGAGTGTGTTTCCAACCCTGTGATTACCCTATCAACAGCCCAGCAGGAGCGTCGTAACGGGCTGGCCCATACATCAGATGCACGGTTAATGTGAATCTATTATAGTTGCAAAAGCATCCAAGAAAAGTGTGACAAAAGTGACACGTTAATAGGTTATTGTTGCAATCTGAAATACAGAGTGAAGTAGAAAAAGCTTAATGTGACATTCCCTGAGAGATGTTTGGAATAACATCGAAATCCATACACTTAAAATTATAAAACACTCCGCAGGGCGTTAGTGCCGTCAGTGCACCTCACGGGGTGCACTGTAGGCATTCCTAACGGTCCTTTACAGCGTCCCTTCGTCCCCTGGCTGCAACCTCTTTCATTCCTTTTCCTGTACTTCCATTCATATTATCTTTCTTCCAACTTCCTATCCACCCTCTCCTAAAAATTGTTTCTTATGCCACTGCGAGGTCTTTCTCCTGTTACACGTTTCAGACCTACCTACTCGGTTTCCTTTTCAGCGCTGAATGACCTCATACGTCCCATTGCTTGACCTTCACCTAAAATTTATATTCCATTCCATTCCAAAACTATAACACACGAGGCTACACAGGTAATAATTCTATTTTAGCGCTAGGAAAAGTGACGGTTTTGGAAAATTATTTGCTGAAAAAAAACGCAAGTTTCATAGAACTATGCATCGCTTTTTCATTATAATTTCGCACATAAAAACGGCAATAAATATGCGAACGGTGCCTAAATCACACAAACACAAAGAAAGCAGCAAAACAATTAATATACGTTGCTACATAAATCTACGGAATCATCAATTTCTCTGATTCAGACTGTTTATTAGTAAAAAGTTTTAAAACGAATATTTCTTATACAACGTCAGAGACAAGCCTATTTTTCAAACTATAACATTAGTTTAACAACTGAAATATAAACTACATCCACCGACACAAGTATTTAATGGTACTTAGGGCAGACTGTAATACCTTTGAACAGTGGAGACACTAAAAAAGACATATCATATATATATATATATATATATATATATAGTAATAGATATATATAAAAATGTTTTATATATATATATATATATATATATATGAATGTATATATGTAATATATTGATATATATATATATATAATATATATTATATATATATATATATATATATATATATATACCCTAACAAATTAAGATTACTGCATGATGGATTGCAATGGCTGAAAGCATGGTTTTAAGAATCTAAAAGGAAAACTTGCATGTCCCTTAAAAATTATTATATAACAACAAGCATTAAACAGTTTCAGTTCCATTCAACTACTTCCGTCCATTTGTTGGCTAATCCCCACCACCGTAACCCTTACAGGGCCTCGATGAGGTAATCCAAAGCAGCGGGTAAAATTATTCATCAGATATTCAACGGAAATTCAAACAGAGTTGATTTAAAAGCTGCTACATCCGTTACAATATACGCTTTGCAGGTTGAAACATAAACACAGTACGACTCATTATGCGGGAAAGGACTATAGAAAATAAAAAAAAAATTCAAAATAATGATTCAAATGGACTGTGTTTGGAACCGGTCCCATATCACGATCATTTTTAAAAAACTTTCATAAAGTAAACTTCTGAACTGAAATGACAAAAATTTAAAACTTTATGGTAACTATTGTAGTAGTAGTAGTAGTTGTAGTTGTAGTTGTAGTTGTAGTAGTAGTAGTAGTAGTCGTAGCAAAACCATTTCTGACATTACTAGTTTTTTTTTTTTTTTTTTTTTAAACTACACTTAATTACGGCATTTGTAAAATAACGCCAAATGTCATATGCAAATCTAGGATCACTTAATGGTTAATTCTAATGTAGGTATCGTTATGTCAAGCTTTTTTGAATAGCCTATATACACAATGTAAACAACAAAGTTTTAAAAATAGTATTAAAAGACCTATATGATTCTATTAACAATGTATTGCTTAAATCATTGTCTGTTTTTGTATATATACACAATGTAAACAAAGTTTTAAAAATAGTATTAAAAAACCTATATGATTCTATTAACAATGTATTGCTTAAATCATTGTCTGTTTTTGTATATGTCTAGCAATTAATTTTGACATTAATTTTCCCCCTTTTTCTGATAAAACTTCTCAATACTTCTAGATAAAAACTTATTTCATTAAAATAAACTAAGAGGTTAAACGATTTAAATGAGGAGAAAACCATGACAACATTTTTAAGTTTCCAATTAAAATTATGCACAGTGTAGAAATAAAAAGCTCCCAGTCAGCATAATAATTTCAACTGACTTTCTAAGAAAAATAAATGTGATAACTTCTTGCATTCCATAACATAGGAACCCGAGCTGCCTACGTGCTAAGACCACCCCAAAAAGGTATGGTGAAACTCAAGGCCTTGGTGAAACTCATACTCTATACTCTCGCCAGTTAGGTAATGTTCTAACGTCGAGAGGTTCTCGGGAAACAAATTTACTTCTCAAAAAAATTATTTTATCACACGAATAAGCAACCGTGATAGCCAACATTCTTGTCTAGGCAGAGTTGAATTCCTACTAGGGTATTAAGAAAAAATCTAATCAGCACAAGAATTCATGCGGCTACTTCAAGCGCAAAAAAAAAAAAAAAAGGGGGCAAGCATGATTTCCAGCACAATAGTCCTACACGACAAGCTTTAATATAACAAACGTCAGCAATTAAGGATCCGAAAAAGATTTGGAACCAAGAATTCCTATATCAGTTCAAGGCAAGTAACGCTACCTGTTTGAATTTCAGTAGGAAGTGTCTGACCAACTTTTCGCAGATTAAATACACTTTTTGGTATTGCAGGAGAAATAAGAAGGCGTAAACATCGTTCATAAGTAAAAGAAAAAAATCAAATGTACTTTATACTTAAAAATCGTTCATGGATAAAAAAATAAAAAATAGAAGCATTCTGCCTTAATCGAAAACGTCCGTCCCGCAAATCCAGCGCTCATGGTGACACTACGGCACAGATTCATTATCCATTACATTTACCCGTCTAGCTAGAAAAAAATCTGCTTATTATTTCTAAATACCTCCGTTTTACTACTATTGGAAGACACTAGTATTGACTGAGTAAACCATATCATCAGCTCTAGGCTGACGTTCCTATAAAACTCACTATTAGCTCCACAATTCTATCATCACAATAAACTGTATGGATTGAAAATTAATTTCACTACAAGTAAACGCTACTTGCAATAAAAAATATATATACATATTACCGCATATAGAGACACTTCTATTGTGGTTACCGTGGTAACTAACTTTTTCCAATACAACAGTTCATTACGGATATTCTTCACACCTTGAGCATACTATAATTCATGAGATAATTCATGGGAAGAAAAATAAAATATTTAATAATAGCATCAAGCGAGAACAACTAAGTAGAGTGGGGCTTTTGTTTACCTCATTAGAAAAACCTCTTAAAACAAAATGACTTTTGGATTTCTGATGCCAGTAATTTGTAAATTAGATGGAGACAAGCTTGCTTACTGAGCAAGCATAGGCGGCCCTTCCTTAGAATAGCAAAATTATTAGCAAACCCGGTGCATGCTCAAAATCCATTAAAAAAATTGCCTAAAATATCAAAATGGGACCCACTTGATGGGCTAAACGTGAGAGCATTTAAACAAACACGGAGGGCAGAGGTAGGGTCGTGTTATGTGGTACGAATTACTTTATTTTAAAAAAACACAGTATCAGGATACATACGTATATACACATACATGTGCATACATGGGCAAATTATTTTCAATTTATATATATTTATATATTATTGAGGATTCCGTTAACAAGTTTCTGGAACATTTAAAAGATAATGTCATAATGATGAACATCATTCTATATAACACGGGGACCACGTATGGTATGTACGGGCTTTCTAGAATACATAAGAAAAGTACTCCTATCAGACCCATCTTGACCTCGTAGGACACCCCGAATTTCGAATTTGCCAAGTTCTTGGTACCTCTACTTGCCCCTCTAACATCAAATAACCACAGCCTAATGACTCCACCTGCTTAAAATAAGCAGTTTTGTGTCAGGATTCCGATCTGTTTCTAGTTAGCTTAGATGTGGAATCGTGGTTTCGGATTATTTTAAATATCATCCATGACAGTTTTTAACAGTTTCGGATTATTTTAAATAAGATTATCATCCATGACAGTTTTTAACAGTTTCGGATTATTTTAAATAAGATTATCAGCCATGACAGTTTTTAACAGTTTCAGATTATTTTAAATAAGATTATCATCCATTATACAGTTTTTAACATAGTTTCGGATTATTTTAAATAAGATTATCATCCATTACACAGTTTTAACATAGTTTCGGGTTATTTTAAATAAGATTATCACCCATGACAGTTTTTAACAGTTTCGGATTATTTTAAATAAGATTTTCACCTATGACAGTTTTTAACAATTTTAACAAATCGGGTAATAAAGAAGCTGTTACAATTGGCAGTGCTGGATACTGACTTTGTTATTAATGGTAAATCTTACAAATAAATTGATGATATTTGTTTGGTGTTTTTACGTTGCATGGAACCAGTGGTTATTCAGCAACGGGACCAACGGCTTTACGTGACTTCCGAACCACGTCGTGAGTGAACTTCTATCACCAGAAATACACATCTCTAACCCCTCAGTGGAATTCCCGAGAATCGAACTCGCAGCCACCGAGGTGGCAGGCCAAGACCCTACCGATCACGCCACTGAGGCGCTAATTGATGATATGGCAATGGAATCTCCACTCGGTCACACCTTTTTTTTCATATTTTCAAGTGCTACTTGGAGGAGCACATAATAGATAACTGTCCGCTGGCCTGTCTTGGTTTTACCGAACGTATGTTGATGATACCTTTTTGCTTTTCAGAGGCACGGGCGATGCAGATAGATTTATAGAGTATGTTAATGGTATACATTAAAATTAAAATTTTACCATCGAATACGAAATTAATAACACGCCATCATTTTAATACAATTTAGATTTTAGGAATAATGATCGTTTTAATACCACGATTTTTGGAAAACTACATTTACGGGTTTGGGATCTAATTTTTAGAGCTATTGCTTTCTTAACTGTAGGTTAAATTCATTGTGGACCCTAATACATAAGGCTTTTAAGTTTGACTTTTACCTGGGTCTCTTCCCACGTGAAAATAATTTATCTTTCAGGGGTATTTCGTTGACAACTGCTTCCCATCCAAACTGTTATTTAAAAACGTTTACATATTTTAAAACAGTTTTCAGTCCGAAATTCGTTGTACCTATTGTTCCAAAACTGCCCCTTTTTGTCAGTATTCCAATAACGTTAACATATTTTAAAACAGTTTTCAGTCCAAAATTCGTTGTACCTATTGTTTCAAAACTGCCCCTTTTTGCCAGTATTCCACTAATACATATAACGTCGTTTTATGAGGAACCATATAAAATAATCAATCGTCATATTCTGGCCATTAATTTAAAACTCATACCAAGAAACCATTTAACGATCGGCTCTCTAATCAAGTACGAAGACAGGATAAGCTAAAACCACTAATGACCTCCGGTGTAATATACAAATTCATTTGCCCAGATGTGACCTGGAGACATGTGTCGGTTGCTGAAGGTGAGAAAGAACAGCTTCTCATCGTGGTGTTAGTTGCAGAACATGGGTTAAACTATCGAACCCTGAATTCTCTAACATACGTGACCATATGCTTAAATATAAACGGAATAAAATTATTTATATTTCTTGAGGTAGAGCCTAGAATGACCAACCTCTAACGGTTCTGGAATCTTCATTTAAAAAAAAAAAATTGTTCCGCAGACTCCTATAGTTCTCTGCCACGGCGCCCTATACTTGTCGGGAGTGTTCCTGTAATCCAAGATGCCCTCCGTTGTCCCTCGACTGTCTTAATTCTTGAAAAATAGGCATGCCCTCTATTCTGTATTTCGATCTTATTTATAAGTTTTAAAAATTTTATTTTCGTTTTTTGTCGGAGTCATTTTCTTGTTTGTAAACTGTTAAGACCTGGCGTAAACAACAGAGATGCCTTCGTGTTTTGTTTTTGTTTTTTTAGTCACTTGTCTTCCTTCCTCCACTAGAAATGGTACTTGCGTTTAGTTGGTGTTCTTTTAATATGCTTTAAGTATTGTAATTGTATGTTTTTTAGATGAGTAATTATTTTAATTTTATTTTATTATTGTAATTTTTCAGCTTGAAAATGGGGCTGGTCCCTGAACGTTGCATTAAATAAAACGCCCATATGAAACAGATGTCTCCATTTAAACCCTTACCGCTATATACATAATATATAATATTATATATATATATATATATATAATATATATTATATATATAATATAATCTAAGTATCTAAGTCTGTCGAGGAACAGACATGTCGAAATCAAATGGCTGTATTATAATTTGCTGACTTTCATGAACTACAAAAATATTGGAAACAGCGTTGCAATTTAAAGGATTTTTCTGTTAGATAATAGTAGCTATTATACGAGTCTAGAGAGGTCTATTTAAGCTCTTGATAGTTTGGAATGTTTCTAGACGTACTGGACGTTATTGGTTGGTCTCCTCTGCTGATGTTGAGTAGGGTTCAACGGTCGAGTAATAAGGCTGTGGCGAAGTTTTGTATCTAACCATAAGGTTAGATACAGAAGTTAATTTTGTAGGTGAGATGATAAGGAAGAGATCGAGATGGCTATAACACATCCTGCTCATCAGTTAAGAGGGAGAATAGACTGTAAAAGCATCAGGTAGGCTTCTCTGGGCCCTATAAGAAGCGAGGGCGGTGACGAGAAGATACTGTAGAGGGGAAAGGTGAAGATGTAAGTGACGGAATTCCACGCAGATCCTTTTGTCCCTTATGGCGATTGAGATGGTGATGATGAGCAGGACGTGTTATAGCTATCTCGATCTCTTCCTTATCTCATCTACAAAGTTAACTTCAGTATCTAACCTTATGGTATCATATCTCACTCGATCCTGCCATCTCCTATATTCAGTCAAACCATTAGTTTCAAACAGATAAAATAATTTAGAAATGGTTTCATTGTCATACCACTGTTCATAGCATTTCAGACCTTACATATAGAACCCACCGCCACAGCCTTATTACTCAACGATTGAACCCTACTCAACTTAAGCAGAGGAGACCAACCAATAATTTCCAGTACGTCTAGAAACATTCCAAACTATCAAGGGCTTAAATAGGCCTCTCTAGACTCGCCTAACAGCTACTATCATCTGACAGAAAAATCCTGTAACTTGCAACGCTGTTTCCAATATTTTATCCATATGGCACAGCATAATGTGGTAAGTTCAACAATGCCTGGAATACATACGATAGTTCCTTAAACATGCTTATTTTTCCTAGTAGGCGACATTCACTGTGTTGATAAGGCCAAACACTGGGCTATATAAACAAAACGGTGAAAGAAAAAAAGCATCAATAATTAACCAGGCCGTTACGGCGCCAGATAACCCATAAACTTCTTATTAAAACAAAACCCAAAAAAAATAGGTGTATAATCCTTCTCTAAGCATTCGTAAAAGCGAGGCAGCCATGTTCCAAAATTTATTTCTAAGCTTTAACTCTTTTTTAATTGGTAAAACACTGGAGATGATACTTCCAAGATGAAGTAATTGTTTAATTAAAAACTTTTCTTGTTTATTTTCCGACTATCAATGATTTGCTGTTTTCCATTACCGTGTAAGAAACATAATGCAGTAATGCAAACGCAGATTCAGATAGAATCTAAATGTACAGATGACCGACGATGATAGAGATTAAAGATTGAAATTAAATATATTCCGGAAGGCTGCCCGCTTTGCGTAATTGACACTGGTTGAGCAATTTTTTTCTATCTATACATCTTTTCTAACATTTTACAAACTCCTGACGAAAAACCGGGTGTCCATAAAGTCCCAGAACCATTACAGGTATTTATTGCTCAAAATGGTATTCGGACTTTATGGACACCCTGTACATTCTAGGAAAAATATTGAAGGTTTTTAAATGCCCGAGTAGGTTTTAACAACCATACAGCCCGTACTTAGGAAAGCCTCTAATACTCTTTGGAAGCGTGATAGTTTACCTGAAAAATATTTAGTTTTACAATTCCCAATGTTCATCTGGAAAAAAAAATTCTGTTGATTTCTTTCGTAATCATATGGTTTGGGTTATTCTCTTTGAAAATTAAGGAACCACATTAGCAAGACGTACTGAGAGAGAGAGAGAGAGAGAGAGAGAGAGGAGAGAGAGAGAGAGAGAGAGAGAGAGAGAGAGAGAGAGAGCCGAAAAGCAGCTAGTTCATGCTTTGCACAAGATAAACCTTAACTAATATTACAAGTGAAATCAATTCGGACGAAATGAACATATACCACTTACCACTCTTTAAAAACAAGAGGAAAAATGTCAACATTTCAAATAAAAATCGTTACCCACGAACAGAGAAAGTAAATGAACAAAAGTTCGTTCTTTTCTGGATTCTCTAGTTGAGAAGTTTTCAATATATTAAGGCAACCACATGTGCAGATGAAGAAAACCATGAACCCCGAGTCTACATCATGTAGACTAGTAAATGTGTGTATGGTGAGTGTATGGTGACAAGAGCCTTCCGACATTTCGTCCAATGCGACCTCGTTGTCTTGAACGAGCAAGAGCCGACCTAAAGGCAGACTAATTCAATAAGTGCCGTTGATAAGACTAGCTTTCACAATAAGAGAGACTGGAAAGGAATGGGAAGGAATACAAAAAAATACAAAATTTAGGTCCAAGGCCAAGCACTGGGACTTACATGGTCATTCAGCGCTGAAAGGGAGAAAAGAGTAAAAAGGTTTGAAAGGTGTAACAGGAGGAAAACCTCGTAGTTGCACTATGAAACAATTGTTAGGAAAAGGTGGAAAGTAAGATGGACGGAGAATATGAAAGGCGGTACAGTCAAAAGGAACGAAAGGGGTTGCAGCTAGGAGCCGAAGGCACTCTGCAAAGAACCATAAGTAAAGCCTACAGCACACGGCAAGAGGTGTTCTGGCGCCACTACCCACCCAGGGGGCTAACGAGAAAGAGCCGGCCTAATAGCAGATTAATTCAACAAGTTCGTTAGTGAAACTAGCTTTCACAAACACATGAAAGCTTAAAGAATAAAATTTATGCTAGGAAACCGGAAACCAGTTTCACATACCCTCCTTAACTTTTGACCAGTCGTCTTCAAGTTCAATGGCGAGAATGAATTAAGAACTTGTTGGTTTTCCACTTTTTTTTTTTTGGTAGTCCTCCTCCCGGACCTCCATTTTTGTGATCAATAGGACCAGCCCTAGTTTATGTACCATAGCTTATTCGCCAGAACATGTTTTAAAAAAAGATTCCTGTTCTTTTAATGAGAATTTTGATCATACCAGTCGAAGAAGATTAGTTGGAGTGAGATGAAATAGCTCCCTCTTCACAAAGGAGAAAAAGTGGGCAACATACAAATGTTGATGAGATTTCTAATACAGGTCCATAAAATTTTTCAACGAAAAAAAATATGTGACAACTTAGATATAAATGAAAAATTAGGGGAATCTACCCACAATATAACCTATTACCCAAGAAGTTATTCTTGAATACTATAACCTTTAAAATTAATTCTAAAAAAGAGGTGGGGGTGAGTGACGGGGGGACCAACAAGATACACCAAATGAAGGTTACAGAAAAAAACTCAAACCGAAAACAAAAGCTTCATACACTTCGAATATTATAATCTAATCATCTTCGATATATTGCCTGAATGTATGTATTTGCTCCGAGTATGACTGACATTAGTTGAAGTGCTGACGAAGCCCTATCAACATCATGATATTAGTATCAGCTCAAGGATTTGTTCAACTGCCAAGTACTTTGGAGAAACTGCTACCTTTTCATAACGCATGTGAAGCGAGCCTAAGAAATATAGTACATGTAAATAGGAATTAATTACTAACGAAAACCCGCCTGTGGAACCACAATGATCCTTGTAGTCTGAACCGCATGATTCTCTCAAAAACAAACAACAAAAATAAACTGAAAAAAGTAGCCTACGACTATTCCCTACAATTCCACAAAACAATACAAACTGGATTTTCAAAATCGTCGAAGCCTTAAGCCTGAGCCACAAGGAATGGTTGACAGGTTTACATCAATCACTGTCGTTTCAACGGCGATGGATATTAAGCCCAGATATACCTACGCTTTTTTTCAATTCAGGAAGAAAAAAATTAAAATAAAAGTGCGAAAACTATTATCTAAGCACGCCTATGGGGCTTCACTTACACTTGTTCATTGAGAGCGGGAGTTAATTTATATTCGGCAGCAGAAACAACAATGAATAATCTGCTTTTATCCAAGAGGTGACACAATTAGGGATAACATTATCCTGTATCCTACAAGCAGCGTTTGCCTATTTCATCCAATTCACCCAGTTCATTTTCGGAGGCTCTCTTGTTAGACATCAGTATATCATTTAGACTGTCCCTTTCTTTTGTTCGTTCCAGTTTACAGTTCCCATGGATAACTTCCTCCAATTTTCATCTTCTAATGGACTATAAACGAATCAGTGCTCAATGGTCTTTGACCACATGTTAAATGATTTTCATAAGACAAAATGTATACTTGGACAAGAACTGCTTATGGCAGGGCACACGTCATGCCAGACATAAGTCACTGGGGAACAGTGCCACTGAGACAATCGTACTACCACAGAAACAAATGCTATATATAGGAGAGTGGACAAATACCTTGAGTCGAGTTGCAATAAAACATTTCAGTTAACCTTCGAAAACATGATCACAGACTATTTAGTGACATCCTACAAATGAAGTAAAGGAGGAAAATTGAGATTAATTAGGCAAATCACCAAAGACATAATATATTCTATTCTGTAACAGTTGTGACAGTGGAGGAAGTTATCCATGGAAACTGTAAACTGGAACGAACAAAAGAAAGGGGCAGTCTAGATGGACTAAATTGATGTCTTAACATGAGAGCCTCCGAAAATAAACCTGGGTGAATTTGATGAAATAGGCAAACGCTAAGTGTTTGTTTTGGTACATATAGATATATATAATATATATTATATATATATATATATATATATATATATATATATATATATTTTGTATATATATACATACACATACACACATATAGGTATAATATATAATATATATATATATATATTTATATATATTATATATATATATATAATATTTCCAAAACACGAACATGTCCGACTTTCCAAGGTGAAGGATCTTGGAAAAAAACTCGTATAACTTTTATTCTCTCAGCATTTGGAGATGTTTTGCCTTAAGGTCTTAGCTGGTCCCTTTCGTGCAGTTTGGTCCTTGTATATATAAGCCAAACCTTAAAATGATACTGTTAAGCTCTTATAGGGTAAATAGGCAAACGCCTTGCCTGTATTGACTTACGAAACAAAAGTAAAGTGATTTTTCCACAAATTTACACATGGACATTATCTATTTTTTTCATGATTTTTCATCCTGTCGCTTCTTTCATGCACATAAGATGGGTATTTTAATTAGAACAGGAAATATGGCCCCATTCATATTTCCCTTTCTAAATTACATGGATATCTTATGTGCTTAAAAGAAGCGACATACTGAAAAATATATGAAATTCTCCTGAATAAAATCGCTATTGACCATGTGTAATTTGTGGAAAAACCAATTTGCGTTTGTTTTATGAATTAATACACGCAAGAAGTTTGCCTGTTTACAATATAAGAGCTTAACAGAATAATTTTAAGATGTGGGTTATATATACATACACTAAACTCCAAGAATGGAAACCAGCTAAGACTTCAGAAGACGGACATCAGCGTTTTGGT
Source organism: Macrobrachium nipponense (assembly GCF_015104395.2). NCBI lineage: Eukaryota > Metazoa > Arthropoda > Malacostraca > Decapoda > Palaemonidae > Macrobrachium > Macrobrachium nipponense. The sequence goes on along the minus strand of NC_061092.1, from coordinate 41,230,539 downwards.
AAAACAAAATGACTGGTAAATAAAAAAACTAACTTAAAGGTAACTAACCAAAGTAAAATCTGTGCCTAAAACATTACCATCAAAATATCTGAGTGATTTTTGTAACCATTATGCCTTATTGCACTGATTTCAAGTGTTACTTTACAGATACTTCGTTGACAGAGAATACAACTAAGGCAAATACTTTCAAGTAACGGATAATGGTCTTTTAAGTTTTATATTCGAATTAAATATACTAATGAGACCTCAAATGCTAACACGTAGCTTTTTATATTTCGTTTTCTCTGAGAACACACGTACTAAAGCAGCACCTGTTGCATCAAAATATATATACAATTATACGTGTACGTACTCCATCATCATATGTGAACATATCAAATCCTAACCATGAAATTTATTCTGAATATTTCATATTCTACGATGACCATTGACCCTTCGTTAACAATTTCCAAATGACCCTCTCTCTGATCACGACTCTTGTAAACAAATGATTCAGGCACACACTTCCTAATCTAAATCTGTATTTATACACGAGCCTAATCACAATAATATATTACGATATTCTGATATAGTGTGTTATTGTTATTACCAAAAGCTAAGCTACAGATCTAGTGGATGAATCAGAATGCGACAAGTCCAAGAATTCATTTTAAAAAGTACACCAGTACGGGATACAATTTTAAGTAAAATAATAAAACTATGAGCGAAAAAAATTAAAAATTAAAATAGTTTAAGATCGAATTTCCAATATAACGTTTCTGCTTGGCGTATGAGATGAAATTCAAATTTTCTCACAACGAATAATGCGGAGATAGTCACATCATTTATGCTCGCATTTCTAAGGCGAACAGGATTTAATGCACAAGTACATCATTATTCATCAAAAATACGAAACGCTATGAAATGCTTCATCGAAATGAAACTGGAACTGACATATCGGAATATATAGCAACAACAGCGACGCTATGAGGATATCTGCCGAGCGCCATTTTGTAATTACTCGTTGGTTTATAACTTTCAGAATTTCGACAAAATATTTACGAAGAATTTTAGGTAAAGCAGGACCAACATTGCTTTCATTGCTACCTACGTTCAAGCATTTTCCTCATTATATTTGCTATATATATATATAAGCATATCAAATTGTATCATTTACTTACAGGAGGTAAGAATATTAGTCCGTAGGCCTACCTATCAGCTTGTTTATCACTGTACATCATCTGTCTGCCAATTTAGGGCCCCAACAGGATTACTGAAGTAAATCTAAAAATATTCCCTTATATCGAAAGCATTACGATCATCTTCCTTGTCTAGGAATATTTCTCATCCTAGTTGCATCGGCATTTCCTAATATTGGTACTTTTATGGATGTTCAGTTCAATAAAAGGCGAGGGACTGACCTTATTTTCTGAAAACCACAAAATTCATATGCATGGCATTAATATTCTCGTAAAGATTCCAGTAAGGCAGGTCACAGAATACTGGAAAATGCAAGTTACACGATTCAGGTACCTCCATTTTGGGAGGATTATTAAGCAGCCAACACTATGTAGAAACGAAGAATGGTGCTTTGTAATTACCTGGAGGGTTAAATTTGTATTCAAATGAGTTCAAACTAGACCAGAGAACAATCTGCATTGCATTCATTACTGAGTTAAAACGCACTACTGTACCTAAACCCTATGTTGTGAAGCCAGTTGTAGTAGCTATAATAATCAGTCAGTTAACCGAAACCCATAAACGGTTTCGTGAGGCCTAATAATTATAAAACACACTTGACCGTAAAGACTGGATTTCCATAGTAACTACAACTTCTTAAGAGTTTTTCTCCCATTTATGCAAGTTTGCTTTTTTATTAATAATTCTTAAGGCAGCGTATCTACATAGTTTCCTTCCCCTTTTGAGTTCTATCAATAAAGAAGTATCTGATAAAGCGACAGATTCTTGACATTTTAGGCCCATATTAATTACTATGTAGCCACACAAGCAAGTAAAATTTACGTTCATAAGCATTCACTGCAGTCTAAACTTTATATATATAAAATATATGCATATGTATACATATATATGTATTTGTATATCTCATATACATACATATATATATATATATATATTATATATATATATATATATATTTATATATATAAAAGTATGCGATTTAACAATTTCCATTTTAAATACTCTTTCTGATTAGATAACGGTTAGAATAATAGCCATGCCAATATATTGCCATTAAAAACAAAGAGTAGGACCACCGTCGTGAACGCGAATATAAAGCAAAGTCCCTTTAACACCAAATATTACTCTCTTCTTCAGAAAATATGTTGTGATCAAGCTGTACCATGCCAACCTCACCAAAACTACGTATTCGCAAGAAATATTCCCAAAATCCAAATTTTGCAACAAAAAGTAAGAGAATTCCTTCACCATTAAGCGTTGAACCAAGGGCCATTTTATAAAGCACTCAAGATCACATCGTCAATATTTTTTGCTGAATATTGTTAACAGTTAGGGAATAAAACGTTTGGATAATTCATGGCAGTACGAAGACATGGCCAAGCTCTAGACAAATGGTCAAATGCTGTGCAAGTACCTCAAATGCTTTGTGGAGTATTTACAAAATATAAAGTTGAACAGTATTGATAACTCAATACATGATATATATATATACATATATATATATATATATATATATATATATATATATATATATATATGTATATATATATATATATATATATATATATATATATATATATATATATATATATATATATGCAGAAGCCAGGTACTATGTCGTACCTTTAAGTAAATGGGGATACAATCCACAATGAAGTAAATTCCTCTTGTAGTTTAAAATATATATTACTTGTATAGGATTAAAGCTTTCGACCATCAACTGTGGTCTTGTTCACTAAAGTGTGATATGTCACCTCAAGGAACTGACAAGAAAGAGCACAAATATTTGAAAAAACAACGGTTAGGAAAACAAGCTAGTTCAAATTATGGGAATGATCAGGCGGTTGAGCCCTCGTTCTTTCCAGAATTCGTCTTGATCTTCGTGGGGGAATGTTTCTATTGTCAACTGCTTGTTCTATGGTGGTTGGGTGGTTATTAGGAGAAATGACCTGAGTGGAGTAAACAGAGAGGAAGCAGCATCGTTATTGGCACATATATTTCTAAAGTTTGAAATTTTCCCTTTCCTACATATCTCCTCACAAATAGCTGTATTTTCTGTAATGCCAGTATTTCCTGCAAAGGTCTCGTTTAATGAAATTAACGCCCCTTCTACTACTCGTCTCAAAGTCCGGTCGTTACATGCAAAAAAACAACCTTTGTACCTTTAAAATTTATTGCGTGGTTTTCCCCCATGTATGTTGCGCAATTGACTGTATGAACTTCCCCTTCTGCAAGCAGCAACGTGTTCTTCCCTTCTCTTATCAATGGAACGTCCACTTTCTCCCACGTAACATTCATTGCAATCACTACAAGGTATTACATATACTCCTACATTCTTCTCTATTACCCGGGTTATTTTAATGAGTTTTCTTCTTGATTGTACTGTTGTACTGAAAAAACTACGTTGAAGCCGTTATTTTTGTTTTTCCTTTAAGCTGCCTAGAAAATTTATTAAGTTCTCTATTATAAGGAAGAGCAAGAGATGCCTTAAAATCTGCCTTTTCAGTTATATCATGAGGGGCGTAAAACATCGATCTAGCTTTAGATAGAGACTGTAGTATAAAAAAACTTTGGGTAACACAGTTTAGTAAAACTATCTACCAAGAAATTTATTTCGGCGTCAATGAAACTGGGGCATCATATATTCCGGTTATGCTCGAAAAAACAAATTGGTTAAAACGTTGTGCTTTACTTTCGGTCATGATATGAAAAGTAATGGATATAGGTGTTTGTGTGGGTGTTCTTCCTATACACGCTGAATTTAAAATCACTACTCACTGTGTCTCTATGAACTACCATATCTAGAAAGGGAAGCCTATTTTCCATTTCCTTTTCCACTGTAAATTTAATAGAGGCAAAAAACCGTTTTTAGCAACTCTAAAAACCTATGAAAGGCTTCCTCGCCGTGTCTATAAACAATAAAAACATCATCTACATACCTAACCCAAATTTCAGGCTTGATGTCTTCTGGTAGTGTGTCAACGTAAACCTTTTCGAAAAATTCCATACATAAGTTAGCCAATATAGGGGAGAGAGGTGAGCCCATCGAGACCCCGGATTTTTGTTGATAGAACGAACCATTGAACTCAAAAATTGTAGATTCAACGCAAATGTTAATCAAATGACAAAATTTATCTATGTGCATAGGTGGCTTGAAAAATATTATCTGAGGCTTAATGTCTTCAAGTTGTCGAGCACGAAACTCAGTGGTACATTTGTGAATAAAGAAACATATCTAGACTGTACATAGTACCTATATAATTCTTTTCCTTAATTTGATCCATAAAATCCATACTGTGCTTAATGTGAGATTTCGAAATAGTCCCTATTAATTTCCCCAAAACATCCGCTAACCATGATGACAGATCCGACTGAGGATTGTTGCAGCTAGCGACAATGGGCCTAATTAAAGGACACCCCTCCTTGTGAATCTTGGGAGTTCCGTAAAAATAACTAAAAGACGGCAGTTTTCTCGCTAGCTTACTCAGGACTATATTTCTGGTTTCTTTTTCCCACACCACTGCTAACTATGGCTTTTATTTTCTTGTTAAATTCAGACTGCAAATCGCTAATGCAAGGGGGTTTTGTTACTTTTAGGTATGTTACTATCGTTTAAGAGCCTGTGAGCCTTGATCAGGTAATCGTTCTTATTCATAACCACTACACAGCAGACAAAGGAGGCTGTGTAATGGTTATGCCTCATACTGGATACTTTGTAATCGTATGTCTCTATAAAACTGTATCTTAACTATCAACTTTCCTTTATTCAACGGCATAATTATGTTCATTAAATATACCTTATACATCCTAGATATCTACTTACACCCTTTATACAGCACCTGCCTTTAACCACAGTAAGTCCTAATGTCGTTGAGTTGTTTCCACTAACATTCGCAGATTTAACCTGGTCCCATCGAATTTCATCAAGCAAAATTGCCCTGTTCCCATATTCAGTAATTCTTCAAAATGCTGCATAGACGCAGAATTGCTGCATCTCACAAAACTTATGTAAACATCTTAAAACAACTCTTCTATGCGTATTTAGTATTCTGACTTTAAGCAAAATAAATGTTATCAATTTAGATTTTACATAAACTAAAAATAATTACGTTACAAAATACTAATCACAAAAACGCCTTAAAACAGCAAAAATCATTCAGTAACAAGGTTTGAAAGTATGGAGATATAACCTGTACAGATTATTACTATGCCTAAATATAGGTGGAGAGAAACCTCAATCTGACTTATAAAAGGATTAAACCTCTATCAATACCCAGGCAAATGAAGCCGCCATTACGTATCAAACAGAATCTTAATTTTCAGGGCCAATGCTTTATAATATCGGGTGTTGAGCTATCATGGATTTGTTGATGTTCAGAATTAAGGACAGCGAGTAAGGCAAATAGAAAGGTACTACTAACAAACCGGGGCAAAACAGTATCTTGGCAAGGTCAAAAGTTACCCTGGAGGGAACAATGACATACCAATTATCAGTGGTAAAAAAAAAAAAAAAAAAAAATACATATTAATTATCATACATCTTACTATGACAACGAATATAAAAAATAATGAAAATTATACAATACCATAGAGGACATGAAACTTTCTTTAGGAAATATTTAAACATGGCGGCGTTAACATTTTTTTCTATAAAATACAAAGCCACTGTACCTTAACTGCCAGGATAATGGTGGTATATCCAACTACTCACCGGAGAATTAAAAGGCTTATTTTAATCAAGACGCAATTTAGCATAGCTATGGATAAATAACGAAGTAGTAATGTCACGCCCATTCTGATATATTTTCAATTAGTTACCTACTGAAGCAAAGATCGAATGTAACAATGTTTTAGCTGCAGAGCAAATAGACTATATAAAAACAACATAATTATAGGTGATATTCAAGGACACTACAACGAATCGGTTTTAAGCGCACGAGGAATCATAGAAAAACTCAAATTAAAGAGAAATATCACATATTGGAAAAAGAATTTTTTGAACACAACTTTTAATAAGTTGTCTTATGAGCTGAAAATTTGGGAGCTATTTGTATATAAGTAAAATCAGACTAAAGGGCTTTTCCAATCGCGTAATGAAGGAGCTTTATACAAGAACTGTATATAACAAAGCCAAATGGACTATGCAATGCCACCATATAAGAATATTAAAAAACATTGAATTCTACGTGAAACAAGAATTTGCATTACTGACATAAATGAATAGAAGAAAAAGTTCAAGGAGTAGACTTGTCCCATTACACATATCATTTGATATGAAAAATAGCAAAATAATAAAAAAAATACATTCTTCTGTGACTCCATGTGAAATAACCATAACGACGCAACTACACATTAATAGAACAAAGTTCACAAACCACCATTTAAGAACAATATCAACAACGTTAATAAAAAAGAAAAAAAATACCTCTATGATTCATTGTAGAATCGAATTCATTAATCATAGTTATTTTCTTATTAAGCTGGCCTTATTGCCAGCACTGGCTCTTGCTCATAGAGCAGCCCGTAAGACCTATCATAACGGCGCAACTACGCATTAACAAAATGTTCACGAATAAAATCCACGCATAATTCAGTAGGCAAGTGCTATATCGCTTACAGCCGCTATTTTATGGTTTCGATTTTCGGTTCTCTCCATCGGTAATAAGCTACTATATCTACTGCTACTTAGATTAGCCAAGCCTTGTGCTGGCACAAGCTCCTGCTCTACAGCAGCCCGTAAAGGTAACGAGTATCTAACAATGGACAGTTTTTGCTTTAATACACTTAGAAATGGCAAACCCTGAGAAAGTAGAATGTGAAAAGGAGGCATACTGTACAATTCACCTATTTAAAACCCTAGCATGTTTGTATACTAATATAAAATGAAAATTTTCATGAGTTGGCAGCTTTGTATCAAGCTAACTTTTACTACGTTTCAAATGCTGACAAAGGGTGGCCGATGGTTCGGTGTAAATGGAATAAGAGGCCCAAGAGGCCTGCCGTGGACCTTCGGTCTCTACAATGAACCACAACTAAAAGGGTCCACAGACTCATTCCCTTTATAAACTTGGTATTGAATAGAATGCTTTGCAATTAGAGAGTCCACTGTACCTTATAAACTAATCATAATGTATTCCTCGTCTAAGTCAGGTAACAGATAACTGACGGCTTACGATGTAACGTGCAATTGCCAGAACCCAAACTAATATATTTTTATATAATAATAAACTAGTATATCTTATATAAAAACACGAACAAATTTCTAGCATACATATTTTAACACCAAGATCTAAAGGTTAACTCTAATTGTTGTGAAAAATCACTTCAAGTGGCCACTCTACATCCCATAAGCCTCCTCTCCCAAGAATGAATGAAATGACGGAATAATTTACCTTGTCTTCGTGGCCGCCACATCTCCGACGACCGGCCCCGATATAAATCGCCCGCACTGATAAAACGCGTAATCCGGTCACTAGATAAATATAATCCGAACGCTCATCGTGAAGCCATGATAAAAAAATTAACGATATATACAGAAAAAATTTAACGCACCGGAACTTTTTAACGACGACGTACTTAACTCGGCCTCCGAAATGACAATAAAAGAAAAAAAATGGCTGGTAATATTCACCAGCCAGCCGCTGTACACAAATGTGCAGGTGGCTGGCGGGGAGTAATTCATTAACTATCGCTTGGTAGTTAAGTGGTGGTTACAGCGGGTGACGGTAGTTCGCTCATCCTCAACGCTCAAATATTATTTCTTCCCTGATTGTTTCTTTTTATTTATGCAATCTTTTGATTTTAGTATAAGGTGGGTATCGAAATGGTTCGTTGTTTACTATTCATACATAGATTCAT
>NC_061092.1:41210002-41217502 GCF_015104395.2 Macrobrachium nipponense | reverse complement strand
GGCTAAAGTTGCAGTTATAACAATTGGCATATCTTGGAAGTTGTTACTGAAGGTTTATAATTAAGACTTTGTAGTTACAGAGACACTTTCTAAAAAGTTCGAAAGCTGCCGTAAGGTTTCCTGGGATCTCTCCTAGATAGTGACCACCAAGGGTTTTCGGGGGTCGTTATCTAGGACTAATATTTCTTGGGGTCATTATCTTTATGATATTTGCAGTCTTTTGTTTACATTTTTACGGTCATCCCAAAGCGGTTGTGGTAAACACGGCTCAAAGGTAGATACATACCGGGTTAAAACCCTTCGGGTTACTATCTATAAAAGATCCGTTTCTGAAAACCGATAATCATATACAACAAACATTTTAACCACAAAATTCAGTTCCTAAATACGAACATTTTCAATGAGATTTTAGAGCAAAACAAGAATTCGCTTTGAAGACTCTGGATTAAATTATTTAGTAAAACCGAAGAATTTTTGACTTTTGAAGGATAAATAGCTTATCCGGTAGTGTCCACTGTTTAAAAAATATTAGCGTAAACGTATTTTACTGAGGGATGAAAAACGCACAAAAGATTTCATGTGAAATGTAAACTTTATATCAAAATGCTATGCAGAATTGTAGCCAAATATTCATTCATAGAGAGAGAGAGAGAGAGAGAGAGAGAGAGAGAGAGAGAGAGAGAGTGTGTGTTAGACATTATGCATAAACGCCATTTTGTTTGAAAGGTAATCCTGCCATTGTTGCTCTCCTATTATGAGTAGAATCTGTGACTTTATGTTTGTTTTACGGATGCATATATTCAATTTTTTTTTTCTTTTATAAAGCCGATGGACTGTCAACTGAATATACATACCGCTTAATAGTTGGAATGTTGTAAGAGTTTAGGAATATCAAATCGGGTATTCCTGGGATGATAAAATCATGATATAAAGAGGATTTTAGGTAAAAAACTCATTCATCTGTGATGTCGAAAAAACATGGTAAATGGATGAATTGTAACTGCTTTACCATTTATATTTCGTAAATTATCATTTAAAAATAAATAAGATAGCCATAAACTTGAGATATTTTAATAAAGGAGAGAAGGCTGTCCTACAAAGGTATTTTTCAACTGAGGAAAATGACTCCACGTAGACATCAGTAGTACCTATGTTAGGTACTACACAACTGGAATTGTATGAAATTTGACTTTGTAAGCAGAAATGATATGGCGTCTTGGACTTTAACAATAAAAAAATACGCCGGTAGTTTCTTCGGCGCAATCGAGTTTTCTGTACAGCGTACAATTCTGTATGAAACTCTCAGCCGCGACCCATGAAATCTTCAGCCATGGCCCGGTGGTGGCCTGTGTTGTTGGCACCTATGTCGATGCCAGACGCATGCTCATGCCAAGGTTAACCTTAAGTAAAATACAAACTACTGAGGCTAGAGGACTGCAATTTGGTATGTTTGATGACTGGAGGGTGGATGATCAACTTAACAAATTGCAGCCCTCTAGCCTCAATAGATTTTAAGATGTGAGGACGGATAGGAAAAGTGCAGGAAGACAGACAAATAGACATCTCAATAGCTTTCTTTTGCTAAAAAATAAAAAGGGTAAAATAAATGTTCCAACTTTTGACAAAAATGTTATGATGTCCTTCACTTTAAAATGGGATGTAATAACGTCTTGGTCTATAAACAGAATAGTTGGAAACAACCGCGTATATAAGAACTATACGAATCTTCCGAATTTAAAAAGGAAAGAAATGCCATCTTTAGCTGGTGTTGATAGGAATGACATGAACTCTCTGAATGAAATAGGAATTACATACACGTACTCTTCAACTGTGATCAAGAATGGCAAGGAATTTTTTACAGTCAACAGGAAAGGTAATAGAGTCTATGAATGTGAGAAGGAATGCTAATAAAACTTAGTTGGTCAACAAGACTGGTAAAAAGAAAACCTGTGACTATATAAAGGGAGGTTTTAAACTATGAAAGTAAACAGGGATGGCTCAATGTTTTCTGTTGGAAGCAGGGATAAATTGTCCTAGGCACTCAGTCTACGACCGTGAACAGGAACGAGTTGAAATATTTGGAACTGAAACAAGTGTAATATGAACTCTGGTAGGACCACGAATAGAATGAAGGGTACGACTGTAAATAGGGATGGTATAAAGTACTATTATTTTAAATAGTGTCAAGTAATTTTTTTTAATTAATGAAATGAAGTCTTTAACTCTAAACAGGAATGGTATGAATACTTTGACTATAAATAGGAATAGTATGAACTATGAGGTATTTAATTGTAACATGGAGATTCGGTTGTATAAAAACAACATGAAATATTTTAGCTTTGAGCAGTAGTGAACTAGATTCTTTTATTGTAAAGACGAATAGTATGAAGTAACTCGGCTATAAACAGGAACTAGCAAATGCCAGCAAAAGCAAGCATCTACGAATCTATTATATTAATTTCCTTGGCTGCCTTTTCTGTACCTGTGTGTCCGGAGCTTCTGGGTAATTTCCGGAGGCTTATGGCAATTCCGGAGGCTTCTGGGAATTCTGGAGACTTATGGGAATTCCGAAGACTTGGGAATTCCCGAGGCTTCCCCCGTTCTTGTGCAATACTAAAGAAGCGAGTGTTAGGGAGAGGACATCGAATACGAAAGGCTTAGGAGGCTTAGAAGAGCCAGGAGATTGTCTTGAAGACTCTGGAATTCCCAGAAGCCTCTGGAATTACCCGAAGCCTCTGGAATTCCCAGAAGCCTCTGGAATTCCCAAAAGCCTTTGGAATTCCCAAAAGCGTTCGGAATTCCTAGAAGCTCTCGGAATTCCCAGAAGCCTCCGGAATTTCCAGAAACCTTCGGAATTCCAAAAAGCCTCCGGAATTCCAAGAAGCCTTCGGCATTTCTTAAAGCCTCCTGAATTCCCAGAAGCCTCCAGAATTCCCAGAAGCCTCTAGAATTCCCAGAAGCCTCCGGAAAACACAGACACAGAAAAGCAGCCATGAAAATTAATATAATAGATGGCTTACAATATTTAGACCTAAAACATGAACACAGCAAAGTCTTTTAATCTGAAACAGGAATGGTATGAAATTTCCACCAGTGAAAAGGAAAATGGTATACAGGTCATTTTAGTGTATTAATCAATTCCCAGGGTACATCACTATTTGCAAAGGGAATACGGACTACATGTGCACACTTTTCATGGTATAAATATAAATCACAAAATCACAATGTTTTGGGGAAAACAATAGTAAGGCTGAAGCTGACTTTGCTAGAATGACAATATGATTTTCGTTGAGTTCAAAGTACAAATCTAATTACCAAAAATATATATGTACATTTAGAGAAACAATGAATACGGGGATTGTTTAGACTCGTGGCACACAATCTCTTTCCAAACTATTAACAAAAGTCTGAAAAATACTGAAAATATTAAGCATTTATGATATACTGTTATAAAACCACAAAACATCGAAACTTTCATAGAATACATAGTAACAGCATGGTATTTTAAAAGAATAAACCATAATATTACTCACAAAATGCTTTAATACACAAACCATATATATACGTGGAGATATATATATATATATATATATATATATATATATATATATATATATATATATATATATATATATATATACATACATACCTACATATATATACATAAATATATATATATATATATATATATATATATATATATATATATATATATATATATATATATATTTAATTCAATAGGCACAAGCAGATAACTCAATTGCTTTTGCTTTTTGCTGTAGATTAGAAGGAGAAAGAATGCGACTAAAAACGAAATGCTTCAATATAACCTTAGTGTTTCTTTTGTTAACTTCCTTTTAAAGTCACCTTCAGTTTTCTGTCATTAACTTTTGAGAATTCTGCCCATTTTTTGTAACACGGTTTCAAGTTCCTGGCAAATAGATGGTTCCACCTAACAATACCAACGGACGGAGTGGCCCGGTAGTTCGAAAGCGCTCTGGCGTAAGAGAAAATACGCTAATTTAGCAACGAAAATTGATGCAGAAAATAAATATTATTAATATTTTATACATTTTATATATGTATTTACACATCGGTCACGGCGGAATAACGACTACGAGATGTTACTATATCGAATGATACTTATACTTAAAAGTCTATAAGTATCCTTAGATAAAGTTACAACATTAGTTACTAATATTAACTTATTTTCATACATCAGTTCACGTTGCTAAATTAGTGTAACTTCTCCTACCGCCAGAGCGCTTTCGAACTATCGGGGCACTCCGTCCGATGGTGTTGTTTGGCGGAACTTGAAACCGTGCCACAAAAATGGGCAGAATTCAAGTTAATGACAGAAAACTAAAGGCGACTTAAAAAGTTAACTCAGTTAACTGAATTATATATATATATATATATATATATATATATATATATATATATATATATATCTATATTATATATATATATCTATATATATATATATATTACTATATATATATATATATATAGATAATATATATATATATATATATATATATATATATTTATATATATAATATATTATATATTTATAGATATAGATAGATATATATATCTATATATATATATATATATATATGTATTATATATATATATATATATATATATATATATATATATATATATATGTATGTATATATATCAGTCAAAATGGAATATAAAAACCGCTATAGATATATAAATTATATAACGGAAGAGTTTTTTCTTAAAACCACAGAAGAACTTTTACGGTAAACATTATAAAGCAAAGGATTATGTAATACCTGATTATACCATCGTTAATTCATATCACTACTGGAACCCTATGAGGTCTTATTCGACAGGAAATGGAGATAAGTTCCTAAAATTTCAATAAAGTTTGATCCTACTGTGTAAATACGTTGGTAAAATTCTCGAGATAAGGATCTGTAGCTGGAAAGCATGGCGAGTCCTATACATTATCAATACTTAAAAATATATATGCCATGCAAAAAAAGAAAAAAGAAATATTAAGGGCACTCTGCATTCTAAAACTCATAGAACTAACGGGAATAAACCTATTAGTATCACGTTATTCAAGGATGCACATACTAAAAATAAAACAAAAATAAAAATAAAAAAATAAAAAAAACCTTCATTCACATTAATCTTATTAAATGACGTTGATGTATTTTTGAAGGGAAACAAACCTGAACTTTATCAGTATTACTGATTACAGCACATGATGTTACTGTATTGCTGAAAGCAACAATACTCTTTCAAATAACGTATGTTTATTATTTCTTGACAGGACTGAAATTCTTGTCAATTACGAAGATAATGCAAAGGAGTGTGTTCTCTTTAATATTGTTAAGTTGAAAGTATTTAGTTTGGAAGGATATTTTCAGATATTTTATATCCCATCCCGGGCTTGGGAACTTTGATTCTCATTTAAACTATTTCTGGGCAAGGTTTCGTAGGCACTTGTTTCATTCCTACTTTGTTGACTGCCATAATAGGAGTATATTGAGTATCACATTCCTTTTCCTATCTCACCTTAATATTGTCATATTTTTGCCTGTGATTTTTATTCTACTTTAAAGACAATAGCATAGAAACAGTCCATAAATAATTTATATAATCTGGTTATTTAATGATTATGAAGGAATTATTCATGTTAAGACACTGATTTGGTCAGAAGCCATTGCTGTAGATAACTGTGCAAAAATTATATAATCAAACTGAAATCCTAGGATTCAATAAATGGAAGAAAAGTTGTTATAAAATTGACTGGAATATAAGAAAGAATATACGCTAGTAATTAATTATAATCATATATGCTTAAGGGTGGCACTTGGCCTGTAACCGCTGTCCCTTTGTCAAAGTAAATTGCTGTACTATATTTCATGGAATGATAGTGAATTCGTTAATATGTATGGCAACTGTTAGGCTTATAAGTTCACTCTACTTCACCTTATGGTGTCCAACAATTATTAAATTAGAATTTTTTAAAACTTTAATTGTTTCAATTTTCGAGTGCGCTAAAAAGCAAATGAAATCATTTTTTGCAATAATCATATTATCAAAACGATATTCCTTCGACTGAGATGACAAGAGGCAGAATAACAAATAACAGTCTTCTGAGAAAGGGACGTGAGCCACTACGAGGCCTGAGAGCCACAGCTGTCTTCATGCCATCAATTTATCATGACATTTGGAGAAAACATTGTCAAGTAATATGTTGCCAGATCCTACCGGCAGCTTCACTATGCTGACTTTTTTTTTTCTTTTAGGTACCTAATACCCTCTTACTCTGTCTTTGACGTCAGGTATTACTTTATCTCCCTTTATCATCTCCTCTGCCCATTTTCCCTGTCTCTTCTTCAAAAGGGATTTGATGCATTTCTCCATTTTCATAGTTGGGTTCTATTAGGGCTGCGGTATCTCCTCATAATGGTTTCGCTTTTTTTCTTTGAAATCTTTACTTTTTTATTTCGAAAATGACGTATTTTTTAGGTGGAGTTTTTCTAATTTTACTCATCAGATATGTATATATACATATATATTCATACCTATATATGTGTATATATATATCTATATATATATAGTATATATATATATATATGTATATATAGTATATATATAGTATAGATATATGTATGTATATACATACAGAAATACATATATACATACTATAAACCTTTCAGCATATTTTAAAAGTAGAATAAAAAGTCCACTGTAGACCCTGGTTCTCATATTGGATACTGACAAGTCAATCTCCTCCAACCATTAGTAATGGAAAACAACATTCTATGAAGGCGTTCAAATGTCGCAAACATTCAGTAATGTTTAGCAGTTTAACCCCCGTGTAAATTGTCAATCCTAGTTCTCCCAAAAGTCAATCACATGTTCCCAGTATCGAGGAAAACCTTTTGTCAAATTTTCTTAAAACTCAAAACAGGATTTTTTGAGACGAAAACAAATACTCCTTGGCGGCGGTTATAATATTTGTAAATCATCAAGGGATCTGAATTCAAATAAAAATAATTTCCGTTAAGAAACATCATACTAACAACAACAACAATACAGTTTATATCTATCACAGTAAAATATAAGCAGAAACTGGTAATTCTTATAACAGGCTGTAGGCCTTACAAACTTGATGGTGTGACAAAAGACAGCCATGAAGAAAGAGTGGAGAATGATGATATTGAACTAAGGAACCTCCATAACGAGGCTATAATACTGACAATTAAAAGCCACAGTAGTGTTAAGAATATTTTTTTTTTTTTTTTTGTACAATGCTAAAAATTACTAGGAGAGACTTTCGGATACTGCTCCGTATCCCTCTTCAGTCCTACTGAAAAGGGCTTTTAATTGTCAATGATGATATTATTTAGCGATTACTAGAAACCAACGAACAATGCTCTTGCTGAACAGACAGAAAACTATTCTCTCTCTCTCTCTCTCTCTCTCTCTCTCTCTCTCTCTCTCTCTCTC
>NC_061092.1:41200002-41202502 GCF_015104395.2 Macrobrachium nipponense | reverse complement strand
ATCCATTTTCAATAATGTAATTTGAGTGTTCATCCACTGCAATGTTTGGGCCTATCCCTATCTTAATATAAGGCGTTAGTATGTTTTCTCCCGTTCTACCAACTGTCAAAGAGCACAGAACGCTTTCAATGTGATAAACTGACCCTCACAAGACGTTTCTATTGCTTTTGTTCAGGGATTCTATTCGTCCTCACTTTTTTCTGTATTATCCTAGCTTCTCCTGATGCACAAATGCCCTGGTTCTATAAAATGATATTAAACAGGACTTTGATGATTTCTTATAAGACTTCAAAGGCGAGCATAACGGTCACACATTTTTAAGGGATATATTCCTCGTGCTTCAATGCACTAGTCAACAAGTTATGCTGTGAGCTCAATATACGTACCTTCTGAAAAAATGGTTCTGATATGATATTTCTTGATTAACTTTAAGCGGCTTCCTTACCTATATATTCAAAGTAAAGCTATTCAAATTCTTAGAGGTGGTACAATATAGTTCACCAGTTCACTTATAAATGTAATCACGACTTATTGTAGAAAGCAAACATAACATTCTTCCCGAATTCTCCAAAAGAAGCGAGAATCAATAATAAACCTAAGCTCCTGTGTTAAACTGAAAGAAAGCCAGAACATGCTAGTTTACATGTATAGCTTAACATCTCTCTTAAACATTCGTATTAATATTCATAGAAAAAAAACATTTAGGTTCTTAATGGCTGTTATTTAGATCTTAGTTTCAGTCATCACTTGGATATCTTACAGTGTCAAATTTTGTAATATAGAAGCAAATTAGATTAAGGAGGTAAACTAAATTAAAGATTCCACATACCTACAAACAGTAATTAGCAAAATGTCTTTAAGTATTCTAAATGAATTTGGTCTATAGCTTCCGTATCAGGTCAAAACGTCTCCTCAAAATTTTTTTTTACGAATTACCTAAAGATCTCTTCTAATTACCTCTGTTCCTTAGTTTAGACAATAAATGGTATTTCTATTCTATGAAACAAAAAAAAAATCCCTTCATCGATGAGCTAACGTTACGAGTACAGACGCTTTTGAATTTCAGTTTTAAACAAAGCATATACGTCAAATGGTATTTTCTGGCAAAAAAATTATTAACAAACCCTAGTATTTACATAATCAGTATGAAATTAATAGAAATTACTATTATAGATATCAATGTCAATATATCTTTCATCAAGATCAATATCTGCATGGATGAAAAACATGTATTTTAATTTTAAAATATTAGTAACACAGGAATGGCAATACTAATACATACTGGAGAAAAATTTGCGCAAGACGGGTAAGAAGTCGTTGGTATCATTGTGGTGACTTCAGTTTAGCACGAATAGTGAAATTGAGATCTGAATCAAATTTCATTCTCATTAAAATGCTCGTCAGTAAGATAGGATTCTCCTTTACAGTGGTCGTAGAATTCTAGCAATAGTAATTATGATGCATATATGAAGAACCAGACCACTTACCTTCCATGTTTGCATCAAGGAAATAATAATAATAATAATAATAATAATAATAATAATAATAATAATAATAATAATAATAATAATAATAATACACACTATAAAATCCACCGAGTCGAATAGGCCGACTGTGATAGACACATAAGAAAAAAGAATAATAAAAATTTTCTTACGATAAGCCTTTCTTGCACGTCAATATTGGTAATAATTGGCCGTATAAAATTAGTTCGCACAATGCAGCCATCATTTTCAACAGAATAATAATGATAATAATACTCTATTTCAACTAGTTAACAAACTTCTATTCCTCATGTATTTGCTGTAGTTATGAGTATAAGACTAAAAGTAATATCGGTGCCCAAAAGATTAAAGAAGCGGAAAGCATTCAATTGGAATATCAGGTATTCCGGTGAAATTGATATTAATGTAAAGTTATTTCTGGGGTTATTGAAAATGTCTCAGAAAAAAAAAAGATGTACTGAACATCCATCATTTTGAATAAGTAGTGGGGAACTAAATAGGGTGTAGTCATAATTTGCTAATAATAATAATAATAATAATAATAATAATAATAATAATAATAATAATAATAATAATAATAATAATAATAATAATAATAATCAAGATGAAAGCATCACTCATCGATGTCGCAGTACCATGGGACACAGAGAGATGGGAAAGAAAGTGAAAAAAATGATAAGTATCAAGACCTGAAAATACTAATAGAAATAAGAGGGATATGGGATATGCCTTGAGAATTGTACCCATGATTATGGGAACACAAGACACGATCCCAAGATCCCTGAAAAGGAACCTGGAAAAACTTGATGCCGAAGTAGCTCTAGGACTCGTGCAGAAAAGCATGCTGTTAGAAACAGTCCACAGTGAGAAAAGTGATGGACTCCTGAGAAGGCAGGATGCAACCCGGAACCCCACACTATAAAAGATACCACCCAGATGAGTAGGATGCCTTAGATAGAAAAAAATGATGATAATAATAATAATAATAATAATAA
>NC_061092.1:41190002-41192502 GCF_015104395.2 Macrobrachium nipponense | reverse complement strand
TGGTTCTAGTATGTAATTTGTTTTTCTTGATGGTTCTGGTGTGAAATTTTGCTTTTCTTGACGGTTCTAGTTGTAAGCTTGCTTATGTTGATGGTTCTAATTTGTAAGTTTGTTTTTCTTGGTGGTTATAGTTTGTAAGTCTCATTTGATAAAGCTAATTACTTTACCTTTCAGAAAAAAAATCCTATTTCGGAATGAGCCTTTGTTGTTATCATATAATGATGATAAGGGCGATGATGCTAAAGAAAATGATTACATTTAAAACAAATAACAGGAAAATTATTAACCTGTTTTGAGCTAAGGCAACTGAAATTTCTCATAATCCTTCTGAAATACATATCTCTGAAGTAGAAAATAATACAATAAAACATGAGTGGTCTATAATAAACTACGAAAACTTCTCAAGAGCGAGGAGTGAAAAAACCTGGGTTTGAAAATTACGAAGAGAAGAATCTCTGCTCTGCATTTTTCTAGTTGTGTTGATAGTGACTGCACTAATCAACAGTGAAAAGAAGAATAAATATATGCATATGTATGGAATTATATTTGCTTTCCACTATATATAACCTCATTAAATATATATATATATATATATATATATATATATATATATATATAAATATACATATATATATACATATGTAAGTATATATATATATTATATAATATAAAATATATATATATATATATATATATATATATATACGTATACACATACTCACACACACACACACACATATATATGTATATGTATATACATATATATATATATATATATATATATATATATATATATATATATATATATATATATATATAATAGAGTGAGTGAGCGTTACATAAAGTGGAAAAAAAATATTATACTAATGATGACATATTTTGCCAGGTAATGAATCTGTTCCTGGAACCATCTTTATTCACATTATTTCTCCCGAAATCTGAACGTCCAAATACGTCCAGTTAAGTCTGAAATAACGAAGCCGAGGAATTTCCTTGCCTGCAATAACGAAACCACTTTATTACAAAAGAAATGAATGAATTACGTAACCCATTTTCAGATCACGAGAGAGAGAGAGAGAGAGAGAGAGAGAGAGAGAGAGAGAGAGAGAGAGAGAGAGAACGATTTTTTTATTGCAATCAAGGAACTCTTTTGCAAAATTGTAAAGTCTAATATTCCACGATTTACCGAAATAATGATTACAGCAGAAACTTGCAGAGTTATCTTTCATGATTTGATTTGGGTTTTATTCACTTCACGAATTGTTAGTCATAAACGCATACAATACATACATACATACACACACACACACATATATATATATTATATGTATATATATATATGTGTGTATATATATATCTATGTATATATATATAGTATTAATATATATATATATATATATATTTCTATATATATTATATATATATTGATATATATATATATATATTATATATATATATATAATATATATATATATATATATATATTATATATATAATATATATATACTGCACTGGCACGAGGGAAAAGCACCTTAACAACTCATTATTTCATTTTTTATTCGTGGCTGTAACTTTGTTCGTATGTTCATCACGTTTCTACCTTTTCGTGATTTAAAATCAAACATTATATATATATATATATATATATATATATATATATATATATATATATATATATATATAAATATATACGTACCAAGCGCTTTCGCCTTTTTTGAGGTAATTGTCAACAGTGCTTCAATAAAGACGAAAGCACTCGGTATGGATTTCTGACTATCATTTTCCTGTGGTATTCGCTGATGTAATAAAGTCACGTGCACCTACTGTGATTTGTTAAGCATATATACATATATATATATATATATATATATATATATATATATATATATATAATGTAAATAATGCAATTTTGTCGTTTTCACACTTATGACCCTTGTAAGTTATTCAACACCAAACCACACATTTCGAATTCTTTACACCTTGTAAATTCCATAACTACAAACGAAACCGTAATTGATGAGTGGATTCTTCCCATGCCAAATTTCAATGTGTGGTTTTGGTCAGGATAGAATAAGGGATAGTGAATCGCCTATTAGTGTAAATAAACCAATGGTATAGGCTCGAATTGGTGCCTGGCCTGGCCGGGGCAAGTGCATTTATCAGTTACAATTCGTCTCAGGTATAAGAGATTTCCAAGGTGCTGAGAATTAAACATCAAACGGCATATGTAGAGCTTTAATCCCATGTAACGACACAGTTAAAAGGAATATCATTGAATCTTGTTTCAGCCAAATAATGGAAGTGTTTTAAATTTAAGCCTTGGTTTATTTGAACTCGATGCCTTCATAATGAATAAAGTTGTAGATAAATATAAGCAACAAAATTAATATATATAGTTTTATACATGTTTTTGGACTTCTTATGGCTAAGCTTTAGTTGCTCTTATGGTTAAATCTATGTTTAAGTTTGTGACCGTATGATATCCGATAATCCTAGATTA
>NC_061092.1:41167502-41185002 GCF_015104395.2 Macrobrachium nipponense | reverse complement strand
ATATATATACATATATATATATGTATATATATATACATACATATACATATATATATATATATATACATATACATATACATATATATATATATATATATATATATATATATATATATATATATACATCATCGTTATAGTATAACCCTAAAACAAACCCTATTCCACCTACTGCCCACCTTCTGTTGGTCCACCCATTATATATATATATATATATATATTATATATAATATATATAGATATATATATATATATATATATGTATATATATATATATATATATATATATATATATATATATATATATATATATATATATATATGTACTGTCGGCCAAAAAACTCGTGGCAGAGTTTCATAATTTTTCGTTCACCTGCCTGACGCACGATTCATGCCTTATTTATCTATTTTTCTTTTCAAAGATGGAAGAAATCATGTGTAATGACGTTAAAAACAGTCACTGATATCTTTAGAACATTATGTTATGTTATTGTGTAAAACTGTTTTCCATATAGCAAAATTGACGTGAACGAAACGAAGTGATAAAAAACGTCATATCACAACCATAGATATACATTACCAAATAGATAGGAGACACCTATCACTGGTAGTATCGCATAAACATAGTCCTTAGATTATCATTTCAATATTAAGTTGAAGGTAGTTGAACTATTCCATTTGTTAAATTTTACAGAAAACATTGGAATCTCACAAAATGCTATCAAATTTTAAAACAAAAAGAAAAAAAAAACGTTATCTTAATAATGTGAACCAGGCGACCTCACTCTATTGCTTTTGATGTTATGTGCACGGATATCTAATGTCAATGTGTCATTCATCGGTCTTAGAAACATCCTTCGATGAGCGAGAGAATTATTGCACTGCATTCGGTGCAAGTTTCTGTTGGAGAAATATCAAGAAAGCTTAATAAACCGGAGAGAATCATACATAGATGAATAAAATTGTTTATAGAACGGCAAAGTTTAGAACATGGGCCTAGAGGTGGAATATCTCGAAGCACCACATGAGAGCAAGACAATACAGTAGTGAAAATGTTGCTGAGCAACATTCATTTGTGAACTTTGAATTCTAGTGCCTCGTCACGACATTGCTGAACCAGGAATCATAACTAGCTCTACGCGTATGACTGGTGTCTGATGAATACTTTAGATGGAGAGGAAGAGATTTTTAAATCTACACTTGAAGTCTTTAATAGTTGTCTAATGAATAAGCAAACTTATCTTTGATGGATGAGAGATTCAGTTAGGCTTACTCTTTTTGTTTTGTTTTTTATCGGTGGCCAGTGAATACCACGGATAGGGAGGGAAACGGTTTCAATGATGCATGCATTTTTTTTTCTTCAAAACCTAAAGAATACATTTCATTGGGAGATACTTTATTAACATCGGCCTAATCCTTCCATCACTCCTATACGCCACCTCCGCTCTCTTCTACATCTCAGGCGACTAGAATACTAGATCCGGCTTCTCACTGCGAACTCCACCTTGTGAAACCATCACTAATGATAACGGTTATTTTAAAAGTCCCCGCACCGACAACGGACGCCTTAAAATACATGTTTATAAAATATTTTCTGTTCAAAGAAACTTTATCTTTCATTCCACAAAATATGTGCATACACTCGTGTTACACCCTGTAGCCGTCAAAGAGCAACCCTTGATTAAAGCAGTAGGTTTTTCTTGAGAAAAAAAAAAAAAAAAAAAAAAAAATATGAAATAGACTTAAACGAGAACGTCACCTTTCCTATTTCTTATCCTTTCAGCTACTTATAATATGCTTATGTTAGTAGGTCTAGTAGTTATACATGTGAACTAATTTGAATTAATTTCTATTTAAAAGAAATGAATAGCTACAGAAAGATCATCCTAGGAAAGCTTTAAGGAAAGTAAGCCTTTCTTAATGTATTCGTCAGTTTTGACTCCCACAGCTTTCCAAGGTGTCCAAATGAAACAGGATGATATGCAAGGAATTCGATAAAAAATAAGACTGAATTATATTCGTTTGATTTTTTTATGATTGCTTTTTGACTTTGAATAGCTAGGTCTGAGTTAATTATGTTAAGCAATTATTAAAAGGATAAGAAGAAAGGTGAACACGGCTAATAAAACAAGAATAACGGGAATAGTCAAATAAAGCAGTTATATATATATCATATATATATATATATATATATATATATATATATATAGATACCTATATATATATATATATATATATATATATAATATAGATAGATATAATATATATATATATATATATTTATTTATATATATATATATATATATATATATTGTCGATTTAAATATTCATTAATATTACGTATCCGAGAGAGTATGCTGCTGAAAATAGACCTAGGCTTATCATGTGGGAATATCATAAGTCCAATTTAGGCCCACTAAACGTGTCATGCAAATTATTTTATTGGTCAAAGGACAAAATTAGTTTAACTAAACATCGTTTTCAAAGAATGTTAACGCCTTGATGTATTATTATCGGCTGTAGGAGACGAAATGACAACACCCCAGTGCAGTACGATATGTTGAGTCAAGACTCGAGCGGCAGCAAAGCCAACTTCAAAATCTTCGGAATGCTGTCACGAAGCTAGAGTTGAAAATAAAATTAGAAATCGTGGACCCATCGGTATATATTTTCCTTACTTTGCAAAATAATTATCTTTAATACGTTGAATAAGTATACTCAGTTCTAATGTCATTTATTTCAAGTATAGCGCCTTTGAAAGGAAATTTTATTTATTGTTAAGTAAATATTCTGGCACCTGCATATGGTAATATTTCCATAACGAACAATGAATTAAGAAACTACGCCAATTCTTTGTTGGCCGTCTGTACATATATATATATATATATATCTATATATATATATATATATATATATATATATATATACATCATCGTTATAGTATAACCCTAAAACAAACCCTATTCCACCTACTGCCCACCTTCTGTTGGTCAAAATACCCATTATATATATATATATATATATATATATATATATATATATATATATATATAGTATATATGTACATATATATATATATATATATATATATATATATATATATGTAATTACTATATATATTTATATATATATATATTATATATATATATATATATATATATATAGATATATCATATATATTATCTGAACTAACACAATAATTGGGTGCCATTTTGTGTAACTGATGCATTGTATGTTATCCTAGACAACCCATACATTACATGAAATCCAATCAGAATAACACACTGCGTGCCATTGATCAGACTCCATAATTTGCATGGCATGTAGGTCTTGCTTTTTATGTATTATGTAAACCTATCTTATATATACACTGCATGAAATATTTAAATGCAATATTGCATGCCATCCAGTCTAATTCACATAGCTTCTCGTCTAATACATGCCTTGTTTGTCCTTCCCCAATTCATACACTATATGGGATCCTATTTAAATAGAACATTGGATACCATCCAGTCTAATAAATATATTGGAAGCCATTCCACATTTTTTATGCGTGGCATGTCATACTATCTAAAACTTACACTGCATAAAATCCTATGTAATACTACATTCATGCCAGCTAGTCCAATCCATAGATTAGATGCTATTTCACACATATATTGCATATTTTCCTTTCTAATTCACCTATTATAAGACATCATATCTAGTAGAAATATAGCATTTCATACGCTCTGACTGTTACACTACGTCATTCTTTTTAAATCAGGCGTTATATTATATCCTATTTAACCCATACTCGTTATGCAATCTTATCACATCTAGTAAGTATTGCATGACATCCCATCTAATCCAACTACTGCATAATATAATCTCATAAATCCATTCATTTTATTTCCTACTAACTAGCTCATTTATTGACTATTATTTTGTAAAATTTATATATTGCATGCAATACTATTTAACCCATTCATTGCACACCATTATTTCAAGCCCAAAACAATGCAAGCACTGCACTGCAGGCCACTGCATCTACCAAATCCATTGTTTCATTCTAAGTTATATATAGCTGCAATGCAGTTCAATCTACACATTGCATATATGCTCATTATATCCTTCTACAGCATGTCATACTATCTTACCTCTATACGGCAAATTACCTTTTCAAACTAATCCGCATTGTATCATCCCATTTAAACTTTATATTGAAATGTGAGCAGGAATATCTTACACGGCGTTCAATAGGATTGCAGTGTCACTTCATACAAGTCTCGAAGACTAACATTTGTCACAATCGGGAATCTGCCATACTTACACGAATGATAAAATACTCAAGCGTTTCAAGGTAAATATTCAGATATCCTATCTCTAATACTTCATTGACAGTTTTAAATTCCCTTAAATCATCATGAATAAATACCAGGAACACAATGCATCACAAAACAAAATTCAGCTATCATTATTATACAAATGAAAAACGCTGAAAAGGTGAAAGACATATTTGAATGAATATTTCATTTATTTGTCTTGTCGGCCTTCTGAGGGAAAGGTACAGATAAAAATAAACTAAAATACGATTCGCCGCTTTCATAGATAAAAATGTCCTGTTTTTTAATCTTGCACGTCCTCGATTTTGGTTCGAGTTTTCCACTTTTTCAAATCGGCTAAATTTCTCTAAGTCATCAAAAGATGAGATTTATTTCAACAATTTCAAAATTCTCTCAAATCACACCGAACGGCAGGTATCGGGGGCGACGCGCCTATAATATTCTGTAACATATGCCTGTTGCGGTCAATCTTGGGAAACCTTTCTAAAATTTCATATCATCTTGATTTGATATACGATAAGTTTCAGGTACAAGAAGTATCGCAAATAAAAATAAATATAAATCATAAAAGACCGTCTGTAGCCTAATTCAAAATTTATCCGTAATGTGAATTAAAGTTCAGGCATTTATTTATGGGATTTCTATACTTAAAACTAGAACATCAATCAAAGCATACTGTAGTTTTCAGACAGCAAATTCATCAAAAGCAATACATGAATACACTGAGATCTAATATGGGAATTATAATGAAATTGGATAGTTCAATAATACATTGGCTAATGCATATACGTCAGTAAGGATTTAAACCAATCATCCTATTGTTTAAATTTCGCTTATTGCTGTGAATGTGATATTGTCTTTATACTTGAACGTAAACATTCAGATGTATTATTATAAAATTTACAGAGCTATATAAGCGCTAAGAGGACTAGCGCTAATGTTACCTTGGATAAGCAAAGGTGACTCCGTATTTACTGGCTGTTGAATATTTGCCCAAGAAAAAGAAAACTTTAGGCTAAAAGACAGTAAAATTCCATTGTGAAAATCTGAATTGTCTAAACGTACAGTGTTCTTCCCCGTCAGGCGTTGTGTCATGTCTCTCCTTCATCATTTAAAATACTTTCATACACTTTCCATACTCAATAACCGTATACAGCAGTAATTTTGCAAACAAAATGATAATTTTTCCTTTATGCAATGAGTGAACTGGACATTGTGAAGATAGTACCTCAAACCACTTGCATCTCCAAGGCTGCACTATCTTGGTCACTTCATGTATAAGAAAAAGGTAATAACAGGGATTGTGCAAAACATTGGGCATTAGGACAAGTCATATACCAGGAGTTTGTAAGGTAAGATTTTAACTGAGAAAGAAACATAACTCTAGAGCTGGCAGGTTTGTTAAAACAAGCTGAGGTATTTGTTGCGTAACCTAAAGAGAGAAGTTTCAAAGTAAAGAGAAAAAGTTGCAAATGGTATGTATAGACCTAGAAAAAGCTTATCACAGAATCGATGGAGGCAATAATGAAAGTGATGAGAAAAAAAATTATATAAACGATGAATTTCTGAGCATTAAAAAAAAAGGATTTGATAAAACAGAAGAGAGTAATAGCATATGAAGACTTGAGTGTGACCAGTTTGGTGTAAACATGGGTCTAAGAAAATAGTTGTATAAAAGTGGCTGTTTTACACTAGTCGCAGCAGGAATGATCTGAGAAGTCGAAAAGAAGTAAGATTAAGGTGCAAAGTATTAGTGGTACAAAAATGACCGGTGGATAGACAGACTGTGGAACGCTTGAAGTTTGCAAATGGTATAGTACTGGTTGGGTATAGCGACAAACTATAAAAGGATACAATGAACGAGAGAAAGACAAGGAAATTCATATCTAGATTGTAAAAGATGTAATAGAAAGAAGAAGAGAAAGACAAGGAAAGTGATATTTAGATGGTAAAATATGTAATAGAAAGGAGGAGATGAAGACAATGAAAGTGATATTGAGATTATAACAGAACTGATAAAAAGGAGGAGAGGAAGACATGGAAAGTAACATTTAGATTTTGAAATGCGATAGAAAGGAGGAGAGAAGGACAAGGAAAGTGACATTTAGACTGTAAAAGATGTGTTAGAAAGGATAGGAAAGAAGGACAGAGATATTTAGATTGTAAAAGGTGATAGAAAGGAGGTGAGGAAGACAAGGAAAGAGATATTTAGATTTTAAAAGATGTGATAGATAGGAGGAGAGAAAGACAATGAAATTCATATCTAGATTGTAAAAGATGTGATAGAAAGGAGGAGAGGAAGACAAGAAAAGTGACATTTAGGTGTTTGAAGATGTGACAGAAAGGAAGAGAGGAAGACAAGGATCTAAATATTCAGGAAGATAGAGACTGAATAGAGCCATTTTTATAGAGTAGGAGTGTGGCACTAACTTCCGTATAGTTCTTTCACTGGAGCAATATTCTGATTATATATATATATATATATATATATATATATATATATATATATATATATATATATATATATATATATATATAATGTAATATATACATATTTATCCGCTGTCAATTTAAAACCCGATCAGGCTTGTAAGAGCGTCCATTTTGTGTTTACTTAACTTTTACAGTCCATTTCACTTTCATTTGAATAGCTACGTATATAAACTCTCTCTCTCTCTCTCTCTCTCTCTCTCTCTCTCTCTCTCTCTCTCTCTCTCATATATATATATATATATATATATATATATATATATATATATATATATATATATATATCAAACCACATTTTTTACTTCAAACACAGTGCGGTACATTTTCGGATGATAAAAAGCACACATATATGAATATTATAATCATCAATCAAACTTTTCAAACTCACACGGAATATGGCTAAAATAGTATCACCAAGAAAAACTAGCCCTTTCAGGATTATATGTTTAACTCATTTGTCAAAATCTTACAGATTTTTCCTGGGCATAGAAAATAATGATTTGCAGATGATGAATAATTTTCTGGAGCCAACTCATTTACATTTTGTATCATATTTTGTCTCTCCTTATCATTTAATAGTTTGGAGAGAGAGAGAGAGAGAACGAGAAGAGATGAGGAGAGAGAGAGGGGTAGAGAGAGAGACGAGAGAGAGGAGAGGGAATTTCATTTTTATTTCGACAAGACAAAATATTTCAATATCTGTTGTTCAATCATTTTCGCCTACTTGGAACTCATCTTGAAGAATCTGCATGTATTACCACTGACACACGATAGCCACTGAAAATAAAGAATTGAATACATCCATTGTACTTCATTACCATTCCTGAGGTACTAGTTATATATACAAACATTCATACATACATACATACATATATATATATATATATATATATATATATATATATATATATATTATATATATGTATATATATATATCTACATTTAAACATTTCCTTATTTGCCAAAGCACGTTTGCCAATATTCAATTTCAATACTACGCATTTATCTTAAATTTAAATAAAAAAACATGTATTTTTTCATTAAATCAGAGGAAATCTGGTAAGCATTAGTGTAACTACAGCTATATACCTCTGGTTTTGGTTTAAAGTAAAATTGCTTAGATTATTATAAAGATCCCAAATTTGCATTCACATTAACTAATATAACCTCTATGACCGTACTGAATTTATTGGCAAATGATTAAGCCTTTCCTTTTTTACCTACATATTGATACATATTTTGCATTACACATTCAAAATCTATTATATATAAACATACATAATCTTCAAACAGTCACACACACACATACACACATATACAAAAAACAAAGGATTGTTCCAAATCTTCTACCTCAATAGAGTATATCTCTACCTATTTTTGAAAACAAATACGTGAATTCTTTATAATTTCACACTATTCGTAGATGCACTTACACAGACAAATAAACAATCCTATAAAAATACAAACTTACATTCATATTATACATACACACACATACACACACACACACACACACACACACACACACATATATATATATATATGTGTGTGTGTGTGTGTGTGTGTGTGTGTGTGTGTGTATGTAAGTATGCATTTTTATAGGATTGTTCATTTGTCTGTGTGAGTCATTCTACGAATGGTGAAAAATTATTAAGAATTCACATATTTGTTTTCACACATAAGTAAAGATATCCTCTACTGATTTAGAAGGAATTAGACAAGAAAAAATTATAATTATCATAAACAAGAAATATATATATATATATATATATATATATATATATATATATATATATATATATATATATATATATATGTGTGTGTGTGTGTGTGTGTGTGTGTGCAACGTTTCACTATTATATTTTATATATACTTCAACAAAAGGATATTGCCATAATAATTCCATTACCTAATAACAAGATATTGTTACCTAATACAAAATAACCTCATGACAAAGGTTCTTGATGTTAAACATCATCATTATAGCTCTATCTCTACCATTAATTACTTTTTTATCTGCAGACATTTCATATTGTCGCTTGGCGATGACACAGGGTGATTCACTAACTTGCCTATTATTTTTATCCAACTAATTATCATTTTTTATTGCAATTTATTTGATTTTTCCCCCATTTCTTCATCTTTGAAAAATATCGCATTACATTTTCAAATTAAAAGCACGATGTATATAAAATTTATAAAGTGCTTTCTAGCTTCACATATAAACTAATATTATGAAAATTGATCATAATAATAATATAACAAAAGTAACCTTCTTATACATAAAATTGTCTTCAGAAATCATCGCATAATACTGAGAAAATTGATGTTCAATATACATGTAACACGGGAGACCCGTATTTGCATAGCAGTTATTGCCTCTATGACAAATACTGCATTTTTCCAGTTGCAAAGTACCGTTTTACCGGATGTCTTAGAGAGCATTAAGTAATATGTCTTCGGAAAATAATTACTCATCGAGAAAACTTAGATACGGTCATTAACAAATAGATATATACTCGTGATGATAGGATCGAAATTCACTTGCCATTTTTGCATTATCTGTTACAGTTGACTTAGCTTATAGAATTGTCATACGTCTGGAAGAAATAAACAGTAATACACTTTGCCATCATTATATGGTCTTTGGAAATCACCGATACACCGAGATTTGACAATATATTAATGTCAGTCTCACAGAAGAATGCCGAACTCGAATCAAATTCACGGACACCAAAGCAGTTGACAATTAGTCAGCGCAGTGGAATTAAAGTAACACAACTCTTACCAAAAACCAGAGAGATAAGATTAAGAACGAAACACAGAAACTCAAAATAACACTGGGTGGATGTCCTGTGGCGTCTGGGAGACTAAACTGATGCTGCTTGGTGGAAGAGTCCTGTTCAATAGTTGTCCCCAAGTGCACTGGGATAAGTAGATCTGGTTTGACGAAAAATAAATTATTTGTGCTGATTTCTTTTATGTAAATTATAGTCCTTTTATTTTGAATAGTCGGAGATAGGTGTAAAAATGGATCTTTCTAAGTTACTTAAGATACACTTTTAAAAATTTGTACTAAATATACTACCTTCCCGTGATAGTTAACTTGTGCTGTACCAATATCAGTCTATATATATATATATATATATATATATATATATATATATATATATATATATATATATATATATATATATATATATATATATATATATATATATATAGACATATATATATATATATATATATATATATATATATATATATATATATATTTATATATATATACGTATATATAGTGTACCTCTCTGGAAAACGCAGATATCTCAAAGAATTGTCTTCCAGCATTAATTGAACTCTGCAGAGACATAAAGTAAAACATTTATTGAATGGGTGGTGAGTTAAAGATTATAATTTCCATGAAAAAAGTTACATTTCTCTGCCTGTTTTCCATAGTATTTTATTCAGTATCATTTTACGAGGAAAAAAATCCAATTATCAATTATTCTTGTAAAGTATTTTTCAACACTGTAACTCAAACTACTCTATTATACACAGGATTTTATCTTCCTGTCAGACTCAAATTTCAATTTAGTTTACGTAAGATAATTCGTCACTTCACCACTTGAACATTTTTTCCCAAATTTCACAAAACGCTCAAGCATTCATTGGAGAATTAGTTTAAAGAAAAATGTTTTTTAGTTAAATTCATCTGCATGCAGTATGTGGTAATTCATTCATCGGATTTCATAAAAATGGAAGATTCATTTACTCATGGCATTCACTCACTTATACAGTCATCGACTGAAATGAGCACTAACTCATTTACTCACATTATCCTTTCTCACAGGTTGTACAGCTACTGCCTAAGAACAGTTAAATACTTCTTGAGTGGAATTTAAACAATTAAAATATGAAAATTTAACACTAGTTTCATAATTGTTTGTTGCATTCCATGTCCAGGTGCCTAGATATGAAATTCAGATTGGACAAATTTATACTGACATAAGTAATTTAGTTTATATAAAAAAATACACAATTAAAACTGACTCTTTCTACTTTGCTGATGGCCAATTTTAAACGTATCAGTTAATCATTTACCACAGATTGCAGTTTTGCATGTATTATCACATAACGTCACTGCACTCATTGTTAGTTTTTCATTAACTGGTTACAATAAATGTGCGTTTTTAGTAATTTTATCATGGTAATAAATAAGCAGGCACATGTACGTGATGTCACATACATGTGTCCACTTATTTATAAAACTATAATAAATCATAATATGAATTAAAAATGGTTAGGCTTAATTAGAGACCGAATCAAATATAAAAAAATGTAGTATATACATTTCCATTATGTCTATGTAAAATCTGATTTGATCCATGTTTATATATATATATATATATAATATATATATATATATATATATATATATATATAAACATGGATAAATCAGATTTTATCCATGTTTATATATATATATATATATATATATATATATATCCATATATATATACATACATACTATATATATATATATATATATATATATATATATATATATATATATATATATATATATAAACATGGATAAAATCAGATTTTACATAGGACATAATGGAAATGTATATACTACAATTAAGCCTAACCCTTTTTAATTCATATTATGATTTATTCTAGCAGGTTCAGCAAATAGGAAGTTTAGTAGTTTATAGGCTTAAGGAACATTTTGGAATATATAGACATGTTAGCTGAAGCATGAAGGATGTTTTAATGAATGATAATAGTTTTATAAATAAGTGGAAATATGTATGTGACATCACGTACATGTGCCTGCTTATTTATTACCATGATAAAATTACTAAAAATATCTGTGGTAAATGTTACTATTCTTGAAAGCTATTTTGATTTTATGAAGAGCTGTTGTAATGTGAAGTTACGTGATGAACATGGTTAATGATAACGCCTCTATTCTTGAAATATATTTTACGATGTTATTGATGACTCAAATAACATAACTAAAATACTTTTGAAACTGCTTAAGGGCTCAAAAGGGGGGACAACTTCTTCCAGTTAGTTATGAGCGATATTATTGTGAAACAAATTGTTACTTACATAACTTAAATAATGGGAAATATTTTCAAATGCTTCAACTTGTGGGCATATAAATAAGCAACTGATTCTAATATAATTAGAAATCCCTAGTGAATAAGAATGAACTACAAATATTTTCATGTTTCCCAATTCAAGGTTGATGATGTACGTCATACATTATTATATAATAAATGATAAAAATTCAAACATTTCCCGTTTCGAGACTGATATACGTAAAGACTATTAGACTGAGACTCCCAAAACACCTGGCTATCATATACTTCAATAATCAAAGAGGTATTTGACATAATACCTTTACAGCGTTGGCACTCATGACCTCACAGTTGCAACGCCAATTTGTAAACTATAAGTATATCAAATGTTGAATTATATTAGAGCTTCGATGATTTGAAGGATTCCTTGTCGTCAAATTTTGATTCATCAGTAAAACAAGACAATATCTCTTATTCGAATGGCTCCAAATAGCTTTAAAATATATTTCAAGAATAGAGGCGTTATCATTAACCATGTTCCTCACGTAACTTCATATTAAAACATCTCTTCATAAATTCAAAATAGCTTTCAAGAATAGTAAGATTGATCACAGATAATATGGCTAAATAGCTTCATACTTTAAATGGCTCTATTCAGTTATAAAACATCCTCTAAGAATAGAAAGGTCAAGATCAATCTTAATTTCTAGAATGCATTCTTACATTAGAACTGCGCTTCATAGCCTTACTAAATCTTTCAAGAATATTCAAGTATATATCAATCATATTCATAAAAATATATTTGAAAACATTTATATTGCAATGGATATTCTTTGCTTTGAAATACCTTCAAAGAATAGTAATATCTGTAGTTATCTATATTCATAAAATCACTTCTGATACTAGAATTGAACTCTATAGCCTTGATCTATCTTTCCTGCTGGAATAGAGAGAGTTGATTAACAATAATAATATTAATATAAATTTTAAACTAGACAGGCTCTTCTTGACCTAGAAATATCTTTCAAGAACAGAACGTTGCCATCCATCCTATTACTAACATAACGTCTCATATCAAGGTAACTCTCCATGGTCTTAAAGTATCTCCCGTGAGAAATCATTATTTATACTCCTAATACAATAATTACTTACAGTGAAATAGTTCTTCACACTCTAAAATACCTTACAAAAACAGACAAAGAATAATCAACCTTTATTCTTCAACTTCTTACATTTGTATATTTTTTCGTGGCCTTCAAAATATCTTCCAAGAATAGCAAGACTGATCGCTAATCGTTCAACTCCATATATAAGAATTGGTCTTTATTCTTTAAAGAAATAAATAAATAAAATAAAGGTAATCATCAATCATATTCATAATTAATTCATATAACAATCGCTCTTTATGACCTTAAAACATTTCTCAACAACACAAAGATTGTTTCGAAAAAATATCCACTACTGTTATAATGGCTTGTCACAGCCAGAAAATATAAATTTAATATTTTCTTCGAGAATTACTGTATTGTCTATAATCTTATGTAACTAATGCAATATCACACTTTTTTTCCTAATATGAATTTATTGTAATATTCCTCAGATCAATTGCAATCATGTAGCCCTCTTCAAAATGAATGTATTTCAATTCTAGAATTCCAGTAACTCTAAAGTATCTTCAGACATCACTTTTTGCTTGTTTACGTACACAGATTTTCAAAATTACTGTATTCCAAGCCTAAAATTCCAGTAAATCTAAAGTATCTATAGATATCATTTTATGCTTGTTAAAGTAAACAATTTCTTTTTATACCAAGTCTTATTTTGATATGTAACTGTAAGTCTATTTCTACGTAAACATTATAAAAATCTCGACACTTACCCATCACGCACCTAAAATTATTATTTTTTTGTGTCTATCACAGTCCTCCATTTATTATTATTATTATTATTATTATTATTATTATTATTATTATTATTATTATTATTATTATTATTATTATTATTATTATTATTATTATTATTATTATTATTATTATTCAAGATAGTTTAACCAGACCACTGAGATGATTACGTAGATTGAAATACCAGGTCTAGGCCATAGGCCTAGAAATAAAAAAAAATATTACATGGGTTCAAGTACTGTCAGGGTTCACGTACTGAATTAATAATTTTATTCCGATTTCATAAAAAAAAAAAAAAAAAATTGGAACTCTTGAATTACCGATATGAAAAATAGCATTCGAAATCACCCAGTGGAAAGAGGCTTATTGCCATTTCAGAATTAGCTTTCGTTACGCTAATACGCTACATTCACAAACTCACTCTTCTCTAATACCCAGGATTATAAATATTTAGGTTTCTTACAACACTAAGAGGAATTACACGTTTCGATAATTCCAATTTATATTTTGGATCAAACACTGAACTAATGATATATATATATATATATATATATATATATATATATATATATATATATATATATATATATATATACTATATCTATCTATATATATATATATATATATATATAGATACAGATATAGATATAGATATAGATATAGATATATATATATATATATATATATATATATATATATATATATATATATATTATATATGTATATATATATATATATATATATATATATATATATATATATTTATGTATATATATGTATATATATATGTATATATATATATATATATATATATTATATATATGATATATATATATATGTACTATATACATATACAAATAATATAACGCAAAATGCAGCGTGCAGATGTACATTAAGATAAAGTCATTACCTTATACGCGTCACTGGAAATGTGGCAAAATTTAAATATTATCTTTCGAAAGAAAAATAACTTTACCATTCACTGCATTAGCTATCATCTTTCAGGATATACGGCGCAATGTGAAGGTATACTTTTCAATGCTCAACACGAAAGATCAAAAGATCAGTTTTCATTCCCTCCTTTCCTTAGTTTTACTGTAAAAATGTGACTGTGCCAAATACTTAATCAAAATACAATTTTTATTTAAAAGTTTTATTCGTTTTACAGTTCACCAATTTAGTAAACTACAAAAAGATTTAGTTACTAGATATTTTTTTGCTTGCTACAGCCACTGTTTTTATTATCATCATTATTCTTTCTGTTAAACATTTCAATTCAGGTAAATTATTTAATTAACCTATTACGTAAAAGGATAGTGCTTCAATGAAATATTCTCCATGTGCAATCATAAAATTTTCCCAATAAGCAACTGATAACCATTTTAATTATATATATTTCAATGCCTGGATCTGACTAAAATCTGCGTAATAATTATTTCAATAAAATATTCCCCTTTTACTCCAAGGCCAGTTTGTCTCAGTAATAAACTTATAAGTATTTCAAGAGAATATTCAAGAAAATATTGGCCTTTTGATTCAAAGTCTATATTTTTCCCAAAGGATTTTTTATTTAAAAGATTAATTCCGATAAATAAAAAAGTACTTCCTCTTCAATTCAAATTTCAGATATATCACGATGTCGAAAATTTAATAATAAGTAACTTGTGCAAATATTCCTTTTTATTTCAAAGTCTAGATTTATGCCAACCCTAAAATACCAAGTACCTCAGTATCACATTCCTCTTTATTTCAACTTAATTTCAAAGACTAATCCTAATGCTGAATTACTCAGCACTTTAAGAAACTATTATCCTAAAATTCAAAGCATTGATTTATCAATGCAAATCAGGCTATTACTTCAATACAATATTCCTCTACATTCGCAAAACTTAGATATCACTCTACGTTTGGTAAGAACTTTGACAACATATTTTCCTATTTTTTAGGAATTTGATTTCTATCAATGTTTCATTAGGAATTATTTTGACAAGATATTCTCCTTTACTCTCAGTCCTTGATATGTTTCGTTACTTAACTCATTCAAGTACCTTAATAAAATACTCTCCTTATTTTCAAAGCTGGATTTCTCTCATGATATAACTACTAATATATCTTTTTTGTCATTTTAAACAGATTCATACTCTTTCCTTAGTTTTTCCAAGTTATTAGTTAATACAGTTGTTTTTACAATTCTATATCTGAGCAATTAATCTCGCGGCATAGATATTTTTATAACAATAAATAATGAACAAAATTAATAGTTATATTGACCACCAGGCCCAAATGAAATAGTATTCAATGAGCAAGAACTACAAAAGTACAAAATTTGTGATGTGGACGAAGAAATAAAAAAAATATTTACCATTATAACAGAAATGTTATTCAAGAAAAATATAATTCATAACCTACCACAGACAATTTTTCAAACAAAGTCGCCATTAAATCTCAACTAAGACGGAAAATAGGACCACTGAAAATGAATGAGGTATCTACAATTAAACTCTTGCAACAATTTTTTTTCGAATTATTATCGGATAATGCTTTGGTGATTTGGGCTTATGTCAAGTATAAAGACTATGTTATTGAATATTTGCAAGTCTTAAATGATATTCATCAAGAAAAAAAAAACAGATGTCGGTATCAAAATAAAATGATTGACTGGGAATTAATTAGAAAAAATAATCTTTTTCTTACATTTTCCAGGGCTTCTTTATTTCAAACTTTAGATTATCCCGATAGTAAACTGATAAAGTACTTCGGGAAAATATTTAATTTTTATTTCAAAGAATAGATTTAGGCTAATGTTGAAACAGTAAACACTTCCAGAATTTTTTCTTATTTCATCTTGAATTCAAACGTATATTTAAAAAACGATGAACAAAAAAATTCTTCAAGAAAATATCCCTCGTTATTTATAGGTTTATGTACGCTATTTGCACTTCGTCAAAATATTCTTCCTCATTTTAGGGACTGGATTTGTCAATGCTTAACTAATAGATGCTTTAACAAAGTATTTTCCATAATTCTAAATCCTATATAGGTCTTGGTACTTGACAGATAAAAACCTTAAAAAAAAACCCCTCAATTTCCAGGGCTACATTACCTTAATGGCATGATTAGCATTTTTTGAATTCGCAAATTAATGCATATCATTTTTTTTCAATAACTGTACATCTGAATACGGAGTTCACTAGTAAAAAAGATTGTTAAAGAAAATAGGAACTTGAAAAATAATACTATATTGACCACTAAAAAAAAAAAATGTATTCAACAGAGCAACAGAGGAGGAACTGAAAATGGGCAAAACTTGTGTGATACTCACGAATGATAATAAAAAAAACAAGTAATGACTAGAAAAGAAATATTATTCAATTAAACTATGATTAAACTATTACAAATAACGATTATAAATACGGTCACCAATACGGACAGATGATAGGACCACTGAAATTTAACGTGATATCATCCCAAACTAAACTCGTGCAGTGATTTCATTGGTTAGGATTAGGTAGTGTGTTTAGAGTTCTATGTTAACAGAATATATATATATATATATATATATATATATATATATATATATATATATATATATATATATATATATATATATATATATATATATATATATATATATATATAAATGTATATATATGTATGTGTATATAAAACATTTCACACACACCCGTATGCACACTAT
>NC_061092.1:41154704-41159704 GCF_015104395.2 Macrobrachium nipponense | reverse complement strand
ACACACACACACACACACACACATACACATATATATATATATATTATATATATATATATATATATATATTCATATACATATGTACTATAGAATCTTAAATCATACCTAATTATTTAACCACGTTACTAATTTAATTATGAATTTCGAGATTCATTCACCAAAAATATTATGTAATGAAAGTAATTTGTTATACGCCAAATTATGTCAAAAAGCACTATACGTTAGAAAATCATAAGAAAGAAATAATATAAACAAACACACATATATATATATATATATATATATATATATATATATATATATATATATATATATATATGATGTGTGTGTTTGTTTATAAAAAAGTGCTTTTTGAGATAATTTGGCGTATAACACAAAATTACTTGCATTACATTATATTTTTTGGGTGAATGAATCTCGAAATTCATAATCAAATTACTAACATGGTTAAATAATTATGTATGATTTAAAGATTCTATATATTATATATATATATATATATATATATATATATATATATATATATATATATATATATATATATATATATATGTACATATATATACATATAGATATAGTTATATATAAACTAATAAATAATAGGGGCCAATATTATGAAGAATCTTTGAGTTTAGTTGTTCTCAGTTGCCTTTTCAACTGCTGAAATGACAGAAAATGGGAAAATATTTCAAGACTTACCAGGAGTGAAAGAGGCTATCCTTTTCTCAACATTATTTTCTAATCATTTGCATGTTCAATTTATTTTTCTTGTTAGGTTTTGATCCAAGTGGTCACATATTTGAATTATCTTCCACAATGCCTGTTTGGCAAAATCAGTACTAGCGAATTGTCGAATTGAACCAAAGTTCAGTTAACATTTTAGTCTTACAATCACACTTCCACTAAAATTCAAACCTTATCTTCCCAGATTACTCACAAACTAACGAAATTCCGACTCATTTCTTCATGGAAGAAGCACAGGCGAGCGTATAGGCTCAGGAATCGCTACTGTTTTGGTGAAGACAACGACTACGCAAGTCATTTCCTCTCTAAAAATAACAAACAGCGCTCTTGTTGCTACCGTCTGAGATTGACTGAAGAGAGATAGGCCCATAAACCAGGTCATGTAGCCGGGTAGGTTAGAAAGAATATTGTTAGGCTTCCACCATGCCAGAAGTATATTTATTATAGCAATCTCCATCACACACACACACACACACACACACACACATAAAACTACAGAAAAATTCAGACGGATAGCTAGATAGATAGATGGTTTAATATTTCTTCTGCATACAAAAATTATACAAAAGAGGGCAGTAGAGGCACCAGACCTATACTATGGCATACAGAATACATATTGCAATAGATAATGATAACGTGCTAGCGTAGTAGGCCATATGTAACATCGGTGCATAAAAAAGGCTAAAAAAGTTTTTAGAAATCAATGTAAAGTCTGAACACGGGAATATTATGTTTCATCTGGTCAAAATAAGGACACATGAATAGGTTAACCATAGATAAGGCTGTACCAATGCTTACAATGGAGAAACAAATCCAGAATTATGTATATATACGTACATATATATATTATATATATATATATATAATATATATATATATATATATATATATATTATTATATATATAAAATTGTGGATTTGTGTCCCAATTTTAAGATTCATGCTATTATGAACATTTTATAACGCTTACAATTGTAAAAATGAGCATTTTTGAAAAATATGGGCTATAACAGATATGCAAAAAACTGAAAACGTAAGAGATTTTTTTGGCGTTCATTATAATAATAACAGTGCTTTTTTTTAGCACTTTGATTCCACTTACCTACTTAAGTTACAACCAAACTGTCACCGATTTGCCAAACCGGTGTTCACGAATTCAATCGAATTTCCTTCGGCATAAGACTTACTTTCACCTTCCAGTAAACAAGGCACTCTATCAGTACTGTAATTTTATTCTGGAAAATGGATGGTATAGGCTTAGGAATCGTTCCTACTTTCGGGAGCGTGAGGTATCCATTCATCGTTTCTTTTTTTTTCCTAAGACGAGCGACAGCGAATTTCTGATGCCTAAGAACGTGACGAAAAAGGCGGAAGTTGTGACCTTAGCCACATATTTTTTGAGTTTTTAATCCTATGGCTGATTACGTTGTAAAGCAAAGATGGCGATACCACCCGGCAACGGCGAGAATCTCATAATAATAATAATAATAATAATAATAATAATAATAATAATAATAATAATAATAATAATAATAATAATAATAATAATAATAATGACACCAGTTTAAGCAACAATGAGAAAACCACAATTAGTAGAATAGAGGAGAACCTCTATAAAAATCAATACAGCTGATGCAGCAATAATAATAATAATAATAATAATAATAATAATAATAATAATAATAATAATAATAATAATAATAATAATAATAATAATAATAATAATAATAATAACTGGATGTATAGTCTGGACGGAAATCCTGACCCGAAATCTACGATTAAAAAAATTGAAGAAATATTTTTGCAGGTCAATTCACGGGGACTTATGTTACGCCTACCGCTCGGCGAAGATGGCAATAATGCAACAAACAAATCTATATTTTCTTTAAAAACGTCTGTGATTCGCTGACGTTCTACGACACTAGAGAACACGCCAGAAAAAACTCTTTTCTGGCGGAAGCAGGAAACATTTTATTTTGTATTTATTTAAGTTAACCCTATTCTTTTTTACTTTGTTAATTTTATAATTCCCACTATCATTTTTTAAGATGTCAAAGATGACAGATATGAGGAAACTAGCCGTACACTTATTTGCGACTTTTATTATATGAAAATTATCATCAAAGCAACGAACTACTTAAGGGTGCTTTTTTTAAAGATATATCAAAGTTCAAAAACTAAACGTTTACTAATGTGATCTCTATAAAGGTCTAAGACCAGTTTCTCGATACAGTTTCCTTCAAAATTTGAGAGTAGACCCTACAGGATTCAGTTTCACTACCATCTTCATAACCAAATGTGAAAAAAAAATAAACATGCTCTTACAAAGGCAGGTAAATAAAAATGTAGAGTTATTAGGAAAAAACTTAATTAAAAATACACAGACACATAAACATCCACACAATACAAACACACACACATCATATATGTTTATATTATATATATATATAATTATATATATATATATATATATATATATATATATATATATATATATATATATATATGCATATCATACACAACACACACACGACACAGATATATATATATATATATATATATATATATATATATATATATATATATATATATCACATACACACACACACACACACACACACACACACATATATATATATATATATATATATATATATATATATATATATATATATATATATATACATAGAAATTGGCTAACATTTAAAAATTTCTATCTTAGTAACAAATCTCCAAAGCTATTCACTATAAAGAAATATAAAGGAGTTTTGAAAATACTTTCTTGATAAGTAAGTTTCCCTCAAAGAGACTAGTAAAATAAATATGTACTTAACTGACTCTTCTGTCAGTTGAAGTGACAGAAAATGGGAAAATATTCCAAGCTTTGAACATAATAGTATGGCTGTCTCATAAAAGATATTATTCATAATTTTGATTTTACGTTTTGATTGTTCATCGATTCTTCCTCACTTCTCTAATAATAGCTTTATATATTCATCATAATTTTTTTTATGCCGGTCACTTTTATAAATTACCTTTCACAGAGTCTCTTTGGCTAAATCAATATTGGCGAATTGGTTATTTCTAAATGATGTTCCATCTTAGTACTTGAACACATCTTCCAGACACAATAGGCCTTCTCTGAAACCATTCAGTCCAACGAAATTATCACTCAGTCAATTCATATAATCAAACGTGGGCGTAGGCTTACGAATCATTCCTATTTTCATAGTCACACGATCAACGCAGTCCGATCTTCTAAGCCATTACACCAACTGTGATCACCACAAAAAGGGCGTATGTCGTGACTATAGTCATATATTCAAGAATTTAAAATATAAGCCCAATCAAGTTTTAAGGCATAGGCCTAACAACTATTTGGTAAGAATGTCATTATGCTAGTGAGAGTCAATATAAAAAAAATTACTAAATGGATGTTATATCTTGATCAGCCACAAGTAAACAATACGATATCTGCATTGTGTTCGGCCAGGAAATACAATGATTAGACTATCATTTGGTAAAGATTGTAATAATGCTATTAAGCGATAAACAAATCACATTTTGTAAATATGAAAAAGTCACATTCTCTAGATATAAACAAAAAACACACATTCTCTGGATATAAAAAAATCACACATGCTCTAGATATAAAAATAACAAATTTTCTAGACACAAAATATCACATTTTCTAATGTAAAAAACCATACATGTTCTAAATATTTTAAAAAATCACACTTTTCTAGATAATAAATTTTTTAGATATAAAAAAGTAACACATTCTTTATATATATTATATATATTATATATAATATATATATAATATATATATATATATACTGTATATATAAAAATATATTATATATTATAATATAATATTTTATATATTTTAATATAATTGATATATACAACACGCATGTTCTAGACAAATTTTTTTTTGGTACATTTTCTAGGTACAAAAAATCACACATTTCTCAGTGTAGACGTAATGTGAAAGAATTAACCAAGAAAGCAAATACTCCACTCCAAAGATTACAATTTTTTTTTTTACTGGGAAAGAAAGGACTTGGAAAGCAGTGATCATTACAAAATTTTCATCAAATATACTTCATTTCATATAAATAATTTTTTTTATTGTTACTGGTCGAAATTGCCAGTTTCTCCGTCAATATTCATGATACGAAGGCTGGCAGAGCTTTGTACACTAAATGAACGCAGTTCGCAGTTGGCCGAAGGCTAATCTAAATATATTAGTGA
>NC_061092.1:41147204-41149704 GCF_015104395.2 Macrobrachium nipponense | reverse complement strand
CTGCCACCGTGAGTGACTTCCGTCTATGACGGATAAGTGATGGACGGACGTCCGTCTGAAGGCAACGTAGTTTATTTTTTAATTGGCTTCGGTAACTCATTACCGGATATGAAAGGTAGGAGGCTCTTTTATTTTGCTAGGATCGTTTCAGGAATAATATAATACAGGATGAATGTCATTCTGATGAGATATATATATATATATCTATATATTATCTATAATATCTATATAATTATTTATATTACATAATGAATGCCATTCTGATGTTACATTATGTATATATATATATATATATATATATATATATATATATATATATATATGTATGTATGTATGTCTGTATGTACGTATGTATGTCTGAATTATGCACAAAAACCTTATATGATTGCCTACTTACATGTATATAATATACACGTAGAAAATATGCATGCTAAACCATTTTGCTACTCTTATTCTGGTGCCTGGATAGGTGGTAGTATTGACGTTGTTATTATGTTGAAATTATTTTATGCCCTTGTTGTTGTCATGATAACAGAGGCGATAAGCTACCTCGTGAAGTTTCTGTTCCTAGTTCCTTGTCGAGACAAGGGTACATTCAAAGGTAAATGTTCTTTAGGGTATTTTCCTATTACAGTAATATAAAAATATATTGGACAGTATCCTTCTTAGCTTTGTCTGCAGAAAACAGTCTTTTTTATATGTGGTTATGAAAATATTCCGCACACTTCTATATGTGCGTAGTAAAATAGCATGTATATATATATATATATATATATATATATATATACATATATATATATATATATATA
This sequence comes from Macrobrachium nipponense, assembly GCF_015104395.2. Classification (NCBI taxonomy): domain Eukaryota; kingdom Metazoa; phylum Arthropoda; class Malacostraca; order Decapoda; family Palaemonidae; genus Macrobrachium; species Macrobrachium nipponense. The sequence continues at coordinate 41,148,895 of NC_061092.1, read as the reverse complement.
TATATATATATATATATATATATATATACATATACATACATAAATATATGAATATCTATATATATATTTATATTTATATATATAATATATATATATATATATATATATATATATATATATATATATATATATAGATATACATATATATATATATAAGTCATATCACATTTCCGTGATTCATATACATATATCGAGCTACAATGTCCTTTAATATCTAATTCTACCTCGGAATTAATATATTTTATTTTCATATATGCTTAACCGAAGGGGAATTTTTTCTCGATAATAGACTTGCCTGGACCCGGGCTCCATGGGGTTCGCGCCCGGGTCCAGGCAAGTCTATTATCGAGAAAAATTCCCCTTCGGTTAAGCATATATGAAAATATATTAATTCCGAGGTAGAGCGAATTAGATATTAAAGGACATTGTAGCACGATATATATATATATATATATATATATATATATATATATATATATATATATATATATATTTACACAAATACACACACATATATATATAGTCTAATAACTTTATCAAACAATTCCAAACACACGACTGTAAAAACACTTGGATAAATTGTCTTTTACTACGCATTTCTATATTTAACAGACGACCTACTTAAGAACGTCCGAAAAAAAACGAAGAAAAAATGGAAAAGAGTAAACTTTGAAAGAGAAAAATAAAAAGCAAAGGAATAAACTCCATAAAGAACGACCTCATTTCATTGGCAAATTTCATCCCTCAATTGACTAGAATTCACGGTCACTTGAAGACGATAAACCGATGATTATATTTTTATCTCTTCTTAAAGACGAGGACTCACGATCGCAGGCGACAAACCGGTAACGTCATTAAAATGAAAACCACATCCGGGTATTTTTTCTTACCCAAGACGCTGCATTAAGTCAGTGATCATTTCCTCTGAAAAATGGGGATTCCCCTGAGGGTAAAATTCCCATCAGTAGGGCGTCTTCGCTTATGACACCTGTAGAAGTATGTTTGGATATGTTTGAGCATTTCAGTATTTAGTAGTAAATAAATTATTTCACGAGTTAAGTTATTCAGTTAAATTAATTTTTAATAGATTTTTTTGGCCTGGTCTGCCTTCTCCCTCGAATAAAAAAGCTTAAACAATAATTAAATCTAAGTTGTTATAGCAATTATTTGTTTGAAATTTGATTAATGACTTTAAAAGAAAACTATATTTTCTCTTTCATTGGCCTAACGTGTCCTGAAAAAATAAATAACTGTGTACAGTTTTTGCCCTTGATTTTTTATATATTCTTTTAAATTACATAAATGCATAAATATTCTTCGCAGTATTTATACTACTATCACTCCTTTACGTAAATAAGCACAATAAAGGATAAAATGAAAAATAAACATCATCGAGATAATATTTTTATGGTCAGTAGCTAATTTCCAGTACTATCGGTCATGTTTATGCTTTAATAATTCAAAATAAATAAGCTTTATAGCAATTTATAGCATTATTACCTTTTATCATCGCTACCGTCCTTTCCATGACATTTTTCTTACATTAAAACCAAAAATCTAGCTAGCATATATTCAGAAATTTTTCGTTTTTGGCAAAGAGAGTAAAAATAAAGCCGAAAATTATTGCTCTTTGTGTTGCAAAGTCCTTCCGCACCTGGGAAAGTTACGAACACTTTTACAGAAGATCCTTA
>NC_061092.1:41114704-41124704 GCF_015104395.2 Macrobrachium nipponense | reverse complement strand
ACTGCAACAACAGACTAATAGTTTTTTTTTTAATGAAATGATCTTACCATTATATGAATTAATAAATCATTTGCAACATAAACAGTCTACTACAGAATACAGATTGGGAGATTATATCACTATTGTACAGCATCTATTAGGAGTGATATCTAAAACGCTCTGGCATGTGTTTTAAACAATACCATCTTAATGAAAGTTAAAATAAAATTTTTAAACATAACAAAGAGAACACCGTGAACCAGATTGATCCCATTCATAAATGGAGAATCTGTCACAAGTGAAGGGTTAAGCCACAGATTTCATATCCTCCAAATTTTTACTTAAGTTATAAATATTTTTCTTATTTAATGGCTGAAGCGATAAATATTTCGACTCAAAATGGGGCTGGGCATGTTACAATGAATTCTGATGTTTGGAAATTTTGCTGACAAGTCTGAAGGGACTAGAAATTAGAGTCAGTATTTTAATCATTAATTACAATTCCACCAGGAATGTCCGTTCGTAATAGAATAATAAAGATTCAACAGAATAAAGGGTTAAATAATACATTACTTGAAAGCAAAGAAACCAAAGAAACGCGATAAATATGGGTAAGTGATGTGACCACGTCAAAAATCATCCAGGGCTAAATCCCATAAATCAGTCTTCTCTCAAGATTCTGTGCTTGTTCTTTTTGGTGTTCAAGTTCTCGAATACCGAATTATAATTTAGGATTAGACGGAAAATATTTAGAGAACCTAAACTCGTTCTTATAAATGACATTTGTCTTATCTATTGCAGATTATCTCTCACACTGATTTCCACTTACAAGATATTTAAACTTGACATTTTCCAGATACGCCAAATACTATTTAAGATACGAATCTAAGCTCTGAGAGAATACAGCCAAAGCTTGTGGCTATGAAAAACACATTTTAATATTATGACCAGTGAGAGGATATATTCATATGGCAGAAATATTGTCCTAGCGCTTTGAGAAAATCATTCAAAAATAATTGGAAAACGTGTAAGAAAAGTATTTGATTTCCCATTTTCATATTTTAAAATTTTCAGTGACAAAAGTTACATATTATCATCAATATGAGAAAATACTTTGGGGAAGCTGATGTACGTTTATTTTCACTAATAATTACCAAAGGTGATCTTCAAAACCATTTTTGACATTCATATCGGTTACCACTAATTTAACTCATAATAAACTTTGAGCTCTCTCTCAGATGCTCAATGAAAATTTTTTGTATATATATACATATATATATATATATATATATATATATATATATATATATATATATATATATATATATATATACATAATATATGTGTCAATCATTTTTATATATATATATATATATATATATATATATATATATATATATATATATATATATAATGTCATTCCAAAAGTATAATCTGCAAAACCATCACGTGTATGTCATAGTGTCTGCTGAAGACGCAAAAAAAAAGAGAGAGAGAGAGAGAGAGAGAGAAAAAAGAAAAGGGCAACTGAAGTAAGGTGAAAAAGTTCTTACAATGAAGATGGATAAAATTCGTTTCCTTTTTAGATGATAAAAAAATGCTATTAGCACAAATCCCTCTGGTTGAATGTCGACAAAGATACTTTAATACTGAATATATAAGGTCAGAACAATTTAGGGACGATTATTTTTTTCAATGACAATCATTATCATTATTTATTTCTTGTTCATAACCTTTAATGCAAATGATAGGAGCAAGCTTTGCAAGGGATCTTACTGTCTTAAGAGGCGACTGAACAGTGCTGTAATGTTGTTCTTGTAAATATGTACCAAGGAAAATGAAGAAAATGTCCCAAGAGAAACATTTCTTTGGGGAATACCTTTGTTTAGCCATTAGGACGTTTCACGAAATGTAAACCTCCAATGTGGATTGAATGATTTTTATCAATATAATATAAAGACTTGCTTACAGTCTCCCACAAGGCTTAATAAATAATTACGACGCAGGATTTACTTCGTGGCTTTCTTTAATGGATGCAGTCCTTAACTATTTGCCCATTGCAAATCTTGGAGAAAATAATACCTACATTCAGAGGTTTTCGTACAATATTTGGACACCCGGTGAAGGTCGACACTAGAATGGTTAATAATTTTTCTTTCTAAAATGGTAAGAGCAGCAGCAGTTTCAGTGAAAAAACAGATACTCAGTTTTAGACCTCTATAGAGCATGCATATTAAGACAATAATATATAAAAATGATAGATCGGACTTAGACCAGCAAAGGTATAAAAAATAAAAAAAAAAATCACACAGTTTTAAAACTGACTAAGTATACAATTCCAGACGTTAGTGTGAAAAAGAGATTTTAATAAGAGGACTTAGTATACATCACAGGATATACAACTGCAGACACTAATTAGAAAGAAAACTGTGTATATAAAAAAAACAGTGCTATACATTTACAACGTATGCAACTATAAATATGAACTGGCTACACGGTTTCAGGCAGAATATAGTACAGCTAGAGAAAAGAAGAAACTTATGGTTTTTTAAATTAACAAAATATCATCTTGATACTTATGAATAGGTTAGACAACTTCAGGCAAAATACAACAGAGCCATAGAAAATCAGAAAGATAATAGTTTTGTAGATCAAAATGGTATATGAAATAATACAACTGAGCATCATACAGATAAGACATACGAGTTTAATTAACGCTCTGTACGTGGGAACGTTTAGCTTTCGAAATATAGTCATCTTGTATTTCCCTTTGTATAAGGTCAGTCTCTTAAATTTTGAATTAAGGAATTGTAATCAGTTTATGAACGCAAGGAAACGGAGTTAAATACGGAAATTAGAGATGCTTAGAGTCAGGTAGGACATCATTGTATAACATATAACTGAAGACATGTAACGCCAGATTACGAAAATAAGCAAGAAATCGCCACGTATTAATTTGTATATGACTGTAGATTATATATATATATATATCTATATATATATATATATATATATATATATATATATATATATATATATATATAGTATATGTGTGTGTACATATATGTAAATATAAATATTATTTATAATTTCTATATATATATATATATATATATATATATGTGCGTGTATATATACATAATAGATATATATATATATATATATATCATATATATATATATATATATATCCCCACTGTCAATTGATTCGATAATACAGGATTATTTGTGGCTTAATTTTGGCTATAAAAAATCAGGTTTGTTTAGGTGACTAAATTTGTATAAGAAGGTTTCTTATCTTCCAGGTGTGTCGGATTCTAGGCACTAATCCTTTTATAATCCCTATCGGTCAGTTATACGAACCTTCTTTGTATTGTCTTTTCTCGTATTTTTGTCAGTATCTGCTTCAGTAAAGGGCTTTTAAGCCGAAAGATCTCGCAGACTCCTTCGTTTATTTTTCCTTCGGGGCATTTATCTTTATATATATATATATATATATATATATATATATATATATATATATATATATATATATATATATATATATATATATATATATATATATGCATGCATATATATATATATATATATATATATATATATATATATATATATATATATATAAATAAATTTTGTCACCTAAACAAACATCATGAATTTTTATAGTCAACTATTAAGCCCCAGCATTGCGGATAACTCAGGCCCAATGATTCGAAACTACAAAACCCAAAATATATAAAAAGTTCGAATCCTGGCTTACCCAAACCCTATATAATATATATATATATATATATATATATATATATATATATATATATATATATATATATATATATATATATATATATATATATATATATATATATATATAATATATCCCCACTGTCAATTGATTCGATAATACAGGATTATTTGTGGCTTAATTTTGGCTATAAAAAATCAGGTTTGTTTAGGTGACTAAATTTGTATATATACATATATATATATATATATATATATATATATATATATATATATATATATATATATATATATTATATATATATATATATATATATATACTATATATATATATATATATATATATATATATTATATATATATATATATATATATATATATATATATATATATATATATATATATATATATATATATAAATAAATTTTGTCACCTAAACAAACATCATGAATTTTTATAGTCAACTATTAAGCCACAGCATTGCGGATAACTCAGGCCCAATGATTCGAAACTACAAAACTCAAAATATATAAAAAGTTCGAATCCTGGCTTACCCAAATGCCCTTAGTAATTACTAAGGATAAGAAATACTAATATTCTTCAAATTAAGTATCCACGAAGTATATACAGTGCAAGAGACGAATCTTATAGAAATGACTAAACTCGCTTTTTCTGTTTCATTTATATACCTTTGATTAGAAAAGCTTTTCACAAAGTAATCTGTGATATGTCTAACCTATAACGTGGTTAGCTTAATTCATTATTATGGTTAGTGCAATCGATTGAAACGCGGTTAATGCGATTCATTATTACAAATGGCACATCATTTTTTGTTCATTATGCAGGGTGATCCAAAAATAGGTGGACGGTAGATGATAACTTTATTTTGAGATTACATATACAGTTACATTAAATTATTAGCCATGGTGTTTTATCTGAAAATGCAATAAAAATCTAATTCAAATAAAAGTAGTTATAAAATTTAATTTAACACAGAAGCCATGATTACAATTAATACTATATTTATAGCATAACCTTAACACAAACCCTATTCCACCTATTGTCCACCTATTCTAGGTTCAGCCTATATCTCTTTAAGAGGAGTTTTTCCATTAGACCCATATGCAGTTGCTGAGTAATTGGCTTTATTCCAGTAGGGGACTTACTCTGGACATTTTCCACAACCATGTAGGGTTCAGCTGCCTGCCCTGGGGGCAACACGATTATGAAATATAACTTTGGGGTTTTACTATTTTTAAACAAACTGTTGAGTAATTCCAAGGGAAATCGTTATTCTTTTTTTTTATTTTTAAAAATCTTTTTAGTAATCATGACGGACAATGGGTGGTAGCGATTTTTTTTATCGTTTTAAAATTGCAGTGATATTTTTGAGGAATAAATCTGGGATATATAATGATTTTTAATTGTAAAATTATAATGACAACAAGGAAAATTAATCTCTGGAGCTTTTTAATTATCTATAAAACTGAAAGGTTGGGTTGAAACGAACACACACACAATATATAGTATATATATATATATATATATATATATATATATATATATATATATATATATATATACACACTATATATTGTATCATATATATATATAGCATATAATATATATATTAACATATATAAAAAAAATGATCTATATGGTATAACACACCTATATATATATATATATATATATATAATATATTATATAGTTATATATCTATATATATATATATATATATATATATCATATATATATACTTTTATACATGTATATGTATATATATGCATATATATAATACATACATTATATATACATATACATACACACATTATTACATATATATATATATAGATATATATATATATATATAATATATATATATTATATATATATATATATGTATATATATATATATATATGTATGTATATATATATATATATATATTATATATATATTATTGTATGTATGTATGTATGTATGTATGTATGTAAGTTTTAATCCCATTTTTGCAAGAGTTAATGAGTTACTATACGCAAATATACACTTATATATAGATCCTGAACTTCATGTAAAATATAATACAAATATTACCAAAGTTAGTGTCTTCCTTTAATCTGACAATAAAAATGGCAATATCAACAAAAAACACTTTTATAACCTGATGTTTAATACTCAGGTAGAAAGTTAATTTCCGTTGAATAGATAGGTAATAAATAATAAAGACTAAAGAAAATGCAACAAATAAAATGCAAAAAACAGTGAATGACTAAATGTAAAACAAATTTGAGATGAAATTTAGAGAATCAGAAAACAAAATCACAGAAAATACATTTATTTCTCCGTGACAATTCCATGATCATATAAAATTAGGTCAAAAGAAAAGTGCAAAATGGATTAGAAGATTATTTGGTCAAAATTCTTTAACTGAAATATAGAAACTAACGCAATGGATATATTTTTGCTTGGAATATCCTGTAGAAATAAACAGAGCCTAAGGGTTAGGAATAAAATAAGAAAAAATCAATGGATAACTTTATTTTAAACAGCAACATTTATTTTGACAACAACAATAATAATAATAATAATAATAATAATAATAATAATAATAATAATAATAATAATAATAATAATAATAATATACTATGGTAACAAATAACAAATAAAAAAAATTAATACATTCGTAACATTGTAACAAAAATAATTATAATAATGTTGATAACAATATTAACTCCCAGTGTACTAACAAATAACAATATAAGCACAAAAAAAGACGATAATAAATAGTCTTACTTCTAATATTAACTTAAACAATATCAATAAACATTAAAAAGAAACTTAAAAATAATAGTAATAATAATAATATTACTTATGAAAATAAACTGAAACCAATTCCAATAAAAAATGTTACTATAACATAGAATTATTACAAGTTATCTTAAATAATAATAATAATAATAATAATAATAATAAAATAATAATAATAATAATAATAATAATAATAATAATAATAATAATAATAATAATAATAATACATTTCTTGTAATAAATGCAAATGGACCACAAACGCTTCGTGAAATATATTAGTAAAATTAAAGATTAAAAAGATTATATATATATATATATATATATATATATATATATATTTATATATATATACATGTAATTTTGATAAATCTACCTAACATTCACTTATAATTGTTAATAATTATTAATGACTTTTGAACGCATGTGACTCTCAAAAATTGACACAAAAGACAAAATAATATATTGTAGATTAATTTGACATGTCTGTATATATATATATATATATATATATATATATATATATATATATATATATATATATATATATATATAACCTGATTTACAAATGATCTGTAATTGTAATTAGTTTCAATTGTCATACAGCAGAAATTATCATAAAATTTTTTGTGAAGGTGAAAAACAAAAGAAATTCGCGTAATTATTTTAAATTTGTACTTTACTTTTCATTGGGGTTTTGTTGCGTTCAGTATATATGAGGGCCGAATCCTATTTTAAAGCAACTGATAATAAAATTTTAAACAGTATTTAAGCTTCAAAATAAAAATCCTTTTCCTATTAAAAGATATTATTATTATTATTATTATTATTATTATTATTATTATTATTATTATTATTATTATTATTATTATTATTATTATTATTATTATTATTATTAGACAAAGACCTGATACATGATAATGCTAATGTTTTAATGGCCATCTTTGGTTAAAACTATAATCCTTTACAATTCTAACTTCATAATCAAATAATGGTGAACGTATTACTTATTGCTACAATATGAACAATTTCCATAAGTTGTTTTACTGAATTCTTAATTACTAAATAAACATGCATGCAAGATTGACACGCATTAAGAAAAGCAAGGTATTCAAGATAATACTAGTTGCTGATAACTGCAAAGTATATCAACCAAACATGCAGATATAGTTATAATAAAAATAACATCAAAACAATAATTATAATGAATCATAACATCAGCAGTAACAATGATATTTTGAGACAACTATTAAAGCCAAATAAAAACAAAATTTGCCATAGTAATGAAAATAAAAGGAGTAATTTCCAGAGATAGAGAGGAAGCTCAACAATCCCAGTTCACTTCATCTTAGAAAAAAAGTTCTCTCAGGTAAGGAGTCATACTGCCCCCTTTCCCCCTAACCTGTTTATGAGAATTTTTACCGATGTGTTCGACACATAGAAAACGGGATCGAAGGCGTTAGCATGATTATTCGTCATCTAATTGCGGACGTTGTAAATCGTACAGCGTTATAATTTTTTTTTTTTTTTTTACATAATCCGTTGCAAAATTTTGGTAGCAGAAATAAGACATGAGTGGAATTTATTATTATTATTATTATTATTATTATTATTATTATTATTATTATTATTATTATTATTATTATTATTATTATTAGAGTCGAGAGATCACACAATTAACATTTAGACGACCCGTTACCAAAATTTGTGTTTTGAAAAGAGGCCTTTTTTTTCTTAATATGTTTCTGTTTTTATTAAGCTTAGTTACAAGGACTAAGACCATCCGGTTACAGAATTCATTAATAACAACGTGAAAAAATGTGGTAATATTTCGTATCTATGGCTTAATATTTTTAAAAATTATTTTGATTAAAGTAGTTCTAAATATCATCAGTGAAGCAAAATATATGATCCGAAACATGGGAGCATGTAAAAATGTTTTGTTTAATTTCTAATGATGTCTAAAAAAAGAAAACATTTGTAATAGTAAAATATAATAAATTTTTGACATTCTATTTGCAATATATACAGTCTTAAAAATGGAATACTTGTATTAATGTTCTGCTTCGATAATGTAATATTTTTCAGTTCTGATTCAAATTTTTCAAAAGGAGTATTATCTCTTCAGAAACGAGGAATAGGATGAAAATATCTGAATTTTATCATCTGACTGTGATTTTGATTAAATTACGTAAAACTAAAAATTCAAATAGTCATACAGTGAAAAGTTTTATTTTATTTTTTCTACAGTGAATATATATAAAAACCGTAGAAGTACTTTAATTTTATAATGGATTTTTTTATTGTAGCTTTATTAATACTTTCGATGGAAAAATCCTAGCTTCAACCGATCGATTATAAAATCCATGCTTATGCAACGCAACATTAAAAAAAAAAATTCAAAATCTACAATTAAAAAAAGCATGCAAATTTCGTCTTGGAAAAAATCCATAAAACATAACGGGATGCAACATGAGAACTTGAGAGACTTTCTCTTTTTTAATTCTAATTTGTACAGATAAATCCACCTTAATATTTATCTACACATACAAACGCGCACACACACACACACACACACACACTATATATATATATATAGATATATATATATATATATTATGATATATATATATATATATATGTAGATATATATATATATATATATATATAATATATATATATATATCGTATATATATATATTTCATTATACAATCCATATACATATATATATATATATATATACTATATATATATATATATATATAAATTTATTATAAACATACTACATACATACATATATATATATATATATTATATATACATATATATATATATATATATATATATATATTTATACATAAATTAAAACATACATACATATATATTATATATCTATATATATATATATATATATATATGTGTGGTGTATATATATATATATAATATATATATATTATATATTATTATATATAGATTTACATATATCTTATATATATATCTATATATATATATATATATACATACACACACACACACACACATATATATATATATATATATAGATATGTGTGTGTACTGTATTGTATGAATACATATACATATACATATATATTATGTTCAAATACAATCCTCGAACCCGTAAGTGATTTGCATCAGAGGAAGCCAAACAAATTTCAATTCTGTTTATGAAATTATTCCTATGATAATTGGACGTCCAGCGTAAGGGGGGACGGGAGATTTTATTCTGTCATTTAGGCGATAATTCATTTTCATGAGTTTCACGTACTTGCAATATAGCAGGGAAATGAGAATGAAAAATTGATAAAACATCTCCAAAAAATTTTATTTATAACAGTTTGAGGGTCTGCCTTACACGTCCGTATAGTTTCTTTTTTTTTTTATACAAAGAGTAAATTGTTTAGTAAATATATATACGGGTAGCTCATTTAAATAGATATATGTACTATTCACAAA
>NC_061092.1:41102204-41107204 GCF_015104395.2 Macrobrachium nipponense | reverse complement strand
ACATAAACATAACAGCTGCATTCAGAACGATAGTATTACGAATCAGATGAATATTAGAGTATCGATAACGGTAGAAAATAAAGTGAAAAATAAAGGAAAAATCAAGAGTAAGAACAGCATGAAAGAGTAACTTATGTCAAAAACTGTAAAAAAAAAAAAAAAAAAAAAAAAAAAAAAAAAAAAAAAAAAAAAAAAAACGCGTAAAACTTTCAATTAGTAGAGAGGGAATTTACCAACATCTGACACGAACAAGGAAACCATAATTATGCGCTGGGAAAATATACAAATAAGGTGGGATAAAAAGGCTGCGGCAAAAGACAAACATTAAAAATGGGGATTATACGAAGGGCAAGAATGTGTAAACCAAGAAAGGCATGAAAATGATAGCTGAAGATGTCAGGAAAATTCATAGGTGAAGAATAGGACGTACTTTACCAAAGATAACAAGAAAATACAGAAAAGGTGCGAAATACACAGAAGACATTTTCAAAATAATACATAGGTGAAAGTATAAATATTATTTCATAGATGAAGACTTATATGAGATTTCATATTTAGGTACGAAAGCACAATAGAGATAAAGACACCCAAAAAATAAAGCTATATTTATATGTATTTATGTATATGAAATATATATAATATACATCACATATTTACATATAAGTACGTATATATATATACATATATATATATATATATATATATATATATATATATATATATATACATATCAATAAATAAGTTTATATATATGTATATACATAATATATATATTATAATTACATACACACACACACGCACACACACACACGCACGCACACACACACACACACACACACACACACACATATATATATATATATATATATATATATATATATATATATATATATATATATATATGACGCCATAATGATGCATAATTGGCGGATGATAGATAAAAATCAACAATGTTACGATGGTAAAATAAGTCAATTCATCATGAAAATAAGGAGACGACGAAACGAAAATAAACACACACATGAATATACGTGAGAAATGCATAAATCAGCATTTCAAAATAAATAGGTGAAAGTTCTACAAAATAAAAAAAGTACACAGTTATGTAGAAAGCTTAGTCAGGTAACACGAAAGTCAATGAGGAAATTTATCCAAGAAATAATTGGAAATGAAACGTAGAGATCTTGAACCTCATAAGCAATAGGTGGAAGCAAGTAATAATTAAACAAAGAATTCAAGAAAATAAGAAATAAATCATGGATACCAAATGAAGACTAACACTAAAGCCTGATTTGAGTAAAAGCGAAGAAAATTCTTTTACGTAAAAATATTTACAGATATGCGAAGATCAGACTTACGAAAATATTATAGAGATATACATCCTAATGGCAATAACAAAGTTTCGTGCTAAAAAAAATAAAATTGGCAAGCAAAAAAATCAGGGAAGTTTGGTATTATGAAAACAAGAGAAAGTTTGGCAAGATAAATGCAAGAAACTTGGTGCTATAAACCTGAAAGTTTGGAATTGAGAACAAAAAGGAAGTTTGGCAATTTAAAAGCCATGAATACTAGACAAGAATGATATAAACTTATGGGGTACACGTGTCTAAACAATAAATAATAGGAATGAATATATGTATGTATATATACACACATGCACACACACAAACACACAACACACACACACACACACATATATATATATTATATATATATATATATATTATATAACGTATATATATATATATATATATATATATATATATATAGTATATATATATATATATATATATATATAGTATATATATACCTATATATATATTATACATACACACACACACAACACACACATATATATATATATATATATATATATATAATATATATATATATATATATATATATTATATGGTATTGTCTATATATATATATATATATATATATATTATTATTTATTTATTATTTTATTATTGTAACTCAAGAAATATTATATTCAACAACTTCTAACAAAGAAGTAAGTAATAGCAAACTAAAACGGACTGACTGCCACTGAAGATAAGAAAATGCTTTGTGATAGGTACTCCGAAAGCAAGTAAATACAATGTAATGAGAAAATAAGATGGTGGAAAGTTGTGAGAAACCAGCCATGTATGTTAGGACAGATAAGAAAATGGGAGGTTTCCTAGATAGTGACCTCCAAGGTTTTTCGGGGGTCGTTGTCTAGGAGTAATGGTTTTTGGGGGTTATTAATTACTCTTATTATAATTACAGTCTTTTGCTGATGTTTTTATGGTAATCTACGACGAGGTTGTACAAGACACTCCGCAAAGGTGGATACATACCGGGTTAAAACCCTTGGGGTCACTATCTAAGAAATATCCAGATATTGTTAAAAAATGAAAAAAGGAAAAAAAATAAACTGCATCATACACTAGGATTGGATTATACAATGTTGTTGGCACGGGCTCTTGCATTAGAAAAGCAGTCCATACTGGGAGAAATCAAAACTCAGATATATTAAAATATAAAGAAAAAGCATAAAACTGTGTTACAGTGAAAAAAAGAAAAAAGTGAATTAATGCCAAGAAATCTGGCTTATGTCACAACCCATGAGGAAAGAATGCAAAGACAAAATATGAAGTGTCAAAAACAATAAGGGCATAAAAAGGCAAAGAAAATCTGTATAAAACTAAAACGAGACCCTACTAAGATAATACATGGTACCACAATCAACAAATAAAATGTAAAAAGAAAAAAAATGCAATGAAAGCAATGAAAACAACATATTACCATCATCACAAACTTAACCTGCAAATCACTATATGGAAATAACACTAAGGGAATATTTATGTAATGAAATAACTAATGACGAAATCACGGCAAAAAAAATTATCGGTACACTATCGTTGCTATATCTATGTAATATCTATATATATATATATATTAATATATATTAATATATATAATATGTGTGTGTGTATATATATATGTATATATATATATATATATATATATATATATATATATATATATATATATATATATATGATATAGAAATAGATATATATAGATACAGATATAGATATATATATATATATATATATATATATATATATATCTATACCTATACCTATATCTATATATCTATACCTATATCTATATATACTATATCTATATATCTATATCTATATATATATATATATATATATATATATATATATATATATATATATATATATATATATAATTGTAGAATATTTCCCTAAAGTTTAAAAATATTAAAACAACTTTATATAATCACTGAAAACTTAAAAATTTTACTTAAATTTCGCTTTATTTTCCTCTGTCTGTTATTAAGATCTTTAAGAATTCCTTCATCTTAAAAAAAAAACGTTAAATATAAAGAACGCCAAAACAAAATGGATGACGACTGCAACCTAGGACCAGTTTAATGACAAGATTCCAGCTTAAACACGAGATTATCTCAATAGGACAAGATCTGTAAAAATAAAAATATCGTTTGCACAAGTTTAGTGATAAGGACATATAATCCAGACAAGCTTAATGACAATAAAAATCTAGGAAAGGGCATTAAGGCAAGCATGATGCCCATGAACATTCAAAAGATAGCATTATGTAGAGATAATATGATTAAGACAGGCTTAACGACAAGAACTCTATCTACGCCAACTTTGGTTTAACGAAGCCTGTTGACAAAATCAAGTTCCTTGTACAACTTCAAGACGAAAAAAAAAGGATATATGGAAGATGATAAATTGTAAATGTTTGAGCACAGGTTACTCCACTGTCTAATAGCCCTTGTCAGTTTTTGTCAAGTGGTAATGGCTCAATACCATATTATATGTTTGATATTTTTTAGAAAAATGGCGAGTTGTGCTTAGTATGCGCATAAGACAAAATGGGCCAAGTTTTTGGTTAGCTGGCTGCGTCATAGATAAGGCAAAGGCCATAAATGAAGATTGGCTAGCCTAGAGTGATGATATTTAGAGTTTAGGCATGGCCTAGCCCATCCCCATTGTAATCTTAATGAAGACTGGAATTATACAAAACGGTTACTATTAATTCTTGTTCCTTTTCATGATCACAGTTACTCATTCTATACCTAAACACGAGAAAGTGTAAAAATTCGCAGCAGCAGCATCACCTCGTTCCTGATGTTCTTCTCCATCATAATAATACTATTTTGAATTTAGCAGCGGAGATTTTGGCAAAATAATGCAAAGGGTGTGACCTATTTTGCTGGCATGCTTAATGACAGACAAATCTGGCTAAAGGAGGTTTCATAAGATAATCTTGATAATAGAAGCTTAATGTCAAAAATTATGCCTGTGAGACGCTTGATATTAAGAACATTCTGGATATGGCAACTTTGTTGTTAAGAAAAATATGGTCAAGGAAAGCTTAATGTCAAGTAAACTCTGGATATGGCAAATTTGTTGCCAAAAAGAATATGGTTAAGGCAAGTTTGTTGTCAAGAAAAATATGGTTAAGGCAAGTTTGTTGTCAAGAAAAACAGTTTAGGCAAACTTAATGTCAGGAAAATTCTGGATAAGGCAAGCTTAATGTCAAGAAAAATCCGGATAAGGCAAGCTTAATGTCTAGAAAAATCCAGATAAGGCAAGCTTAATGTCAAGAAAAATCCGGATAAGGCAAGCTTAATGTCAAGAAAATTCTGGATAAGGCAAGCTTAATGTCAAGAAAATTCTGGATAAGGCAAGCTTAATGTCAAGAAAAATTCGGATAAGGCAAGCTTAATGTCAAGAAAATTCTGGATAAGGCAAGCTTAATGTCAAGAAAAATCCAGATAAGGCAAGCTTAATGTCAAGAAAAATCCGGATAAGGCAAGCTTAATGTCTGAAAATTGGGCAAAATGGATAGGCAAGCTTAATGTCAAGGAAAAATCCGGATAAGGCAAGCTTAATGTCAAGAAAATTCTGGATAAGGCAAACTTAATGTCAAGAAAAATCCAGATAAGCTAA
>NC_061092.1:41054704-41087204 GCF_015104395.2 Macrobrachium nipponense | reverse complement strand
GTAGGGAAGGAAGTGAGGTAGAAAAGTGGGGTTTTAAGGCATTTCTGTGGTATAAAGAATAGTCAATCTACCTATTAATGTCGTGTTTATCCATTGATTCTCTCTGTTACCTAATGAAAATCTTTTTATGTTAGAACCATCAAACCTTTTCTAGAGGGACACTGCATGATTATCACTTCTTTGGCTGAATGTAATGACAATTATCTTCTTAATTAATAAAAGTTATCTCAATAGTGTATTTAAGACTATGTATTAACTGAAAGGTTTCTATACATTACAAAGAGATTTTGCGTGTTTCCTGAAGCATAAAATTAAATCTTGAACTGTGCGAAATTACAGTAAGAAAAATTCATATTTACATCTGAGTTAATTAGACTGAAACGTACAACAAATCCTCAAGATGACTCTACTTCAAATTCAATTTTTAATTCAGAACAGTGTAATAGGCTTCAGGCTATTGTCGTCGTGTTCTTTATGAATATATACGTAATGAACATGGTCAAGCTTTCTACAAACAAGCTTCTAACAAACATTTTCATAAGTGTCACGTTTTGAAATGTAAAGTCATTATTAACTTGAATACGGCTTAACATGCTAAGAATAGACCTTGATTCATGTATGAACTCATTTTCTTTTTCAAATGAGATATATTATGAAAGTGAAAACTTTGGTGATCTATTGATAATCTAAGACAACTTTGTGATTCCTTGTAAGAAACAAGTATAATCACAGAGAAATAAATTCAGAGGAGAAGGTTATTGAATAAATGGAGATCAGCATAAAACTTCACATGGATAAGTAAGTGTTTGTAGTGAATGGTATCCTGAGTCTGTGGAGTGAGCATTTGGAAAACTAGCTGGAATGAGTATTTTGAGGACAGTAGGGGAGCCAGCGTTGAGTTACACAGAGGTAGAAAGGATTAGTGCAAGATCGTTAATGTTTGTAGAGTGCTTGCTGACAACTAATTTGTGTAATTTAGAGGCTGAAGTACAGACATACACAAGAAATGCCGGGGATTATCAGTGAGAGGACAGTGATGACAATGCCATAGAGTGGCTAATCAGGACTGCAAGCTATGTCTGAATGAGGGAAAGGTTCTAAAGTAATGAATGAAAAGAGCACTTATTTCGTTGTTTTGAGGCAAATGTTATAAAGGTGATCACAGCATTACTTAGTATACCACCAGGGGAGGTGCAGTAGGAATATGATTGGGAGAGTAAGAGAGATAACAGAAGATTAATGGGGGGAGAACAGTGTGGGTCTAGACAAGGATCAGGGTTTGTGGATGAAGTGCTTGTTATGAAGGAATTAGGAGGGAAATTTAAAAGCAAAGGGAAAAACTATATGGCTTATACATGGCATAGGGAACGCTACTGACAGCATCAATACAGACAGTATAGATGATTTTGAGAGTGTCTGATAAGAAAATAAAAGGTTACCTGCCGAGTGATTAAAAACATTTTAATGGTAGCGTAGCATGTGATATTATGTCTAAAAGAGAGCAATTGATTTGGTGTAAAAAGCGATCCGAAAAAGGGATTTCTATTATCTGTTGCTCTCAGTCTCTTTATGAAGGGAGTGATATGAGAAGGCAAAGAAAGGCAATAAAATCAGGTAGAAAGTTCTGGGATAAAAAAATGAATTAGGAACAGTGATGAATGGTCGATAGTTGATGTTTGCAGATGATTAGTGAGTGCTGTCTGGGCATAATAAAGAAACTACAGACAATAATAAAAGTGTTTGCAAGAGGAAAACTTAGAAAGTAAACAAGGGTCATCAGAGAGGGGGGGGGATGTAAACAAGGGAGAGAGGGCAATGAATATTAATGTGGATGGTCGTTGATTCATCTGTGTATTAAAAAGTAAAACCGACTAGTGGTAAGATGGAAGAAGAGGTTATCACAAAATAGGTGTAGCAAAAAAAATATTTGCAGATGTCAGTGTTGTATATGGAGGCCTGGGTGGAAATGCATGGTTGAGCCATCTCAGATTTATGGAAATGAAGTGTATGTGCTGAATGTGAACGAAAGATAAATTTTTGAAGCTGTTGAGATGAAGTTTATATGGCATATGTTGTATAAAAAAAACTAGAAGGATGATAAATATGGGGACAAATTCAAGAACTGGTATAAAGGATGGATCAGTGTTCTACAATGGTATGGTCGAATGCAAACAATGTGCGACATTAGACTGTTGAAAAGATTGTACAAATTAAAGGCGTTCTGGGGTAGGAGAAGAGGGCATTGAATGAGTTGGATGTATAAGATGAAAGAAACATTGAAAAGGGAGGATCTTAATATAAAAGTAGAACTAAAATGATAGGAAAATAGACGTAAAAAGGTACAATGTGTGTAAGGTTTGGAATACTGCTAAAGAGCCATATTTGTAGGAGCACAAGTAGCCAATGTTGTGAAAGTTTTCTCCAGAGGAGATAAATCCATAATTCAGCATTTAAAGGATGAAACCCTTTTTTCGTCTGAAGATGCTATATACTCAGCAAAACAACTTGAAGTTGGAAATTCTATATATACATACATAAATACATCATACATACATATATATATATATATATATATATATATATATATATATATATATATATATACATATATTATAAAATAGAACTATTTCAAGTTCTTCAATAATATCACCGAAAAATGCTAAAGAAAAGTCCTCCTCGCATTCCAGTATAAACCCGAAGGACCAAAGACTTCTTCAACTTTTCTAAAAATTCACTTTTTTTTTCCAAGGTTACTGGTCAAACAAAATCTACCATCATGTCTGAACTAGAAAACATATCCTGATAATATTTGTGGCAAAATTTCTGTTTCAGATTTACCATATACACGCCGCGGAATAATGGTAAAACGCGGTTTCCCATACACATTGAAATTATTTGTCTACAAAAAATATTCATTGAGAGTAAATGTATAATGTTATTATTATTATTCTTTCAAGCATCGTTTATTCGTACATTGACTATATCTAAATAGTCTAGAAGTCACCAACAAGTACCTTTGTGAATAGAAAAATACTAACTGTTTAAGATTTGTTGATAATGATAAAGTCCTGTAAGTTCAGTAATATCGCGATAAAATCCACAATATTTAAAAAAAAAACGCAAAAGTCATACCGATCAGAGGAGACAGGTCTTCGACAAGCCACTTTTGATAGTCCATATTATGCAAGAGAACAAGATTGGAACTATGGCTTATGGCATTAGTTTTACAAATTTTCCAATATTCATCTGAATTTTGAGTAATATTTTTGGTTTCTCAGTGAATAAGCTATGTGCTCCATTTACAAGGACTCGAGCATTTACTACTCTTAGGCAGTTATTACTTACATCAGCTTTACCATTGTCATGTAGTGTGTGTGCGTGTGTGGGTGTGTGTGTGTGTGTGTGTGTGTGCATGGTCATGCTGTTTCAGATTTTCGTATGTCAGTACCCTGCAGATGAGTAAATAAGTACACAAGAACAGTAAGCACAACTTCATTTTAATTTAGCAATTTAACGTATACCTAGTATGATATATATATATATATATATATATATATATATATATATATATATATATATATATATATATATATATACCTAGTATACCATCCTCCTATCAATTGAATTATTTTACCTATACAAATACATACTACATGTGGGTCATTCATACGAAAATAATTACGAAAAAACTTATGAAGAGTTGCTGAAGCTTTATGAGAGGGTAACCTTAAGCATGGATATGTTGTGATACTAACTGTCTTAACAGATCCAAAAGTTAATATTAAAGGCAACAAAATCAGAAAACGGGATCATTAATTCACAGCACACCAGCTGGTCACATAATTATGCTCTTGAGACAGGGAGAAGGTCTTGTGGTTCATCCTTGCTTCATGACCATATTATCAACAACGAGGAGAAAAATATCCATATATTAATCCAAGCAATGGAAATTGCATTATCAAAAGACAAAGAAATTCCACCCCCTCCCCCTCCCACAAAAAAAAAAAAAAAAAAAAAAAAACACTGTCTTGTACCTTCCAAGACTTATACATCATTTTGCATGGCCTCACACCTCGCAATTTTCCCCGGGCCAATTTATGGCTTCTAAAAATGGCGTTCCAATATCCTTCCTTTTAGGACGCTATCTTTTCATATTGCGCGAATTCCTGCCTTCGCATTTTTCCCCATCCTACGCCTTCCTTCCCGCGGTCCTTTTATTCAAGGTAAATTTGCCGTTCGTTATCAGCGTCTCCCCTTCCACAGCTCTCACTTCCTTCAGGAGGAGGAAGAGGAGGAGGAGGAGGGGGAGGAGGAGGAGGAGGAACTCTGTGTTCCTTCTTTCCCCCTTGACGAAGGTGCCTCGATTACTTCGTTATCTTTATGGTATGCAGTCGACGAGCCTCTCTTCCTTTCTTATCAGCTTAATTTGATATGCATAGTGGCAGGTGATGCAGGCAGAGAGAGAGAGAGAGAGAGAGAGAGAGAGGAGAGAGAGGAGACGGCGGACGGCTATACCAACGGCGCATGCGCCCCTCAGACCTTGCTTGCTTGCTTGTGCTTACTTTGCTAAATTTCTTTTTTGCTTTTCATACCCAGTTAGGGTTATCAGAATCAATCATGGGGACCCTCTGTGCAAAAGGTAAAAAAAATAGTGTTAATGAAAAAGCGAAAATTCATGCCATGCTTCCATCGAGGAAACATAGTTTTATTTTTTTTTTTCTTATACATTTCAGGGGGGGAAAAACATTCTGTGTTTTTCATTAATCCGTCTATAAAATATGATGCTAAATTGATTCGAGTTCTGGTGAAAATATTAAGGATTTTTTTTCCAACCCTTTTAAACGTGTATTTAACTTCCTAAACACTAAATAAAGGTGTATCATGGAGTTTGTGAATAATGATAAATTTTGTAACGTAATGAGGGAATATTAGGGCTTTAATTAAAAGCTATAAATGAAGATTAGATTATGACCCGCATGCAAAAAAGAAAAAAAAAAAGACTTTATGTGCACCTGCTCTTCTCTTTTGAAAAATTAGATTTATCGCGCATAATGGTTTGCACTCACGCTCAGATTTACAGAGTATGCGAATATGCCTAATTGATAAATGTGCGTCTATACATACATACACACACACACACACACACATATATATACATATATATATATATATATATATATATATATATATATATATATATATGTACATGCACACACACACATATATATTATGTTTAAAAAATCACAGTAGATGCACGTGACTTCATTATATAAGAGAATACCACAGGAAAATGATAGGCAGAACGTCAGTAGCCTACCAAGCTCTTTCGCCTTTATTCAGGAATTTGTAGAAAACATTTTTATATATATATATATATATATATATATATATATATATATATATATATATATATATTACACCCTACCGGTAGTTTACAGTGAAACATACTAATATTTAGTACATCTTCCTGATCGACATTCATCTTATCTAACTTATTTCATCTACATTCATTTCTCCACTGTATTTATGTACACTGTCGATGTCCATCTTCATAAAATCTTCATGAGGATCACTGCTTGGTCCATGCAACTCGTGATAGTGAGATCCTATTTTTGAATGATCATCTACTAAATAACTCTTTTATATTATACGTCATATATCATTATTCGCGCATACTATGTCACTGCAATGACACGAACTATGAATATTTATAAACCTTCAAATCTTTACGCTTCTGCAACAGGGCTTAAATATACAAGTTTCAAGCTCTTGGCTCTATTATCATTATGACTTCAGTAAGCCCATCATATATACCCTATAATTAATCAGAATAAAAATCATGCGTATTGGTTCTTATTTTGAATACATACAAATAAATGGCAACAGGTCTTGCTTGATTAAGTTTAGATTTCTACGTCGAATAGATGCGATGCGCGTTTCCTAAGCTCTCTGTAGATGCAGTAGTGGGATTGACAGGTAAAGTGGCAGACGGGATTGGGTACATCAGAATTCGTAACTAGAACCGTCATCATCATATCTCTCTCTCTCTCTCTCTCTCTCTCTCTCTCTCTCTCTCTCTCTCTCTCTCTGTCTCTCTCTGTCCTCTCTCTCTCTCTCTCTCTCTCTCTCGCTCTGTGTGTGTGTGTGTGTGTGTGTGTGTGTGTGTATCTATCTGGATATTTATCTATAGAAGTAAAAATAATGTCTTGTTACTAGAGAAAGGTACAATGTTTAATTTTCATATATATATATATATATATATATATATATATATATATGTGTGTGTGTGTGTGTGTGTGTGTGTGTGTGTGTGTGTATATATATACACACATATATGTGTGTGTATATATATATATATATGTATATTTTTTAAATTATAAATATATAATAATATATATAATATATTATATATTGTCCTATAATATTATATATATATATTTGTCCAAAAGGAAAGTCCATGATACCAGATTTAAAAGGCCAAGTTTATTGCATATGATACGTTTCGCACAACTGTGTGCATCATCAGTCTGTGAATAAAATACAAAGACATATTATAAACAATTTTTAAAAATAAAGTCTAAAAAAGATTAAAAAGAGCAGTAAATAAAAGAGAGACTACTAAAAACACTGCTCTTTTTATTCTTTTTTAGACTTTATTTTTAAAAATTGTGAATTCCTTTTAACTTCATATGATTGTTTATAATATGTCTGTATTTTATTCACAATACTGATGATGCACACAGTTGTGCGAAACGTATCATATGCAATAAACTTGGCCTTTTAAATCTGGTATCATGGACTCCTTCTGGACACTTTATAATTGAATTCTGAAGCACTATATATATATATATATATATATATGATATATATATATATATATCTATATATATATATATATATATATATATATATATATATATATATATATATATATATATATATATATATATATATTTATTTATATATTAGACTGGATCTGATTTCAGTTTTAATAATATCAATTACACCTCGTCTCGGGGCAATTACATCTTCGGGGGTTCAATAAATTTTACATTTTCGGGGGCTTCAATAAATTTCCATTTTCGGGGTTCAATAAATTTTACATTTTTCGGGGTTCAACAAATTTTACATTTTCGGGGTTCAATAAATTTGTTTTTTTCGGGGGTTCAATAAATTTTACATTTTCGGGGGTTCAATAAATTTTCAAGTCCCTGCTCGTAACCTAGCCTAACGCAACTCTTTTTCCTACTAAGGGGGGCAAAGACCCCGACGCCATTACCAAGACTGCTGGACGAGCCCCCTCCCATCACCTTCTCCCCCGTAAGCATTCGGCACCTTCTTCATTCAATTCACCCTTAATCTCAATGTTTCTCAGCATCTCTTTTTTTTTTTTCCCCTTCTTTTTTCCTTCTTATTTCCTCGCATGCAGTAATAATTTCATTACGTAGTTCAATTTCTGTTCCATCTTTACCATCGTCTTTCAAGCAAACAAAAGATAATAACTTATGCTTCGGAAGACTCTAAACGCTTGTCATAGATGTAGTGTGGATCAGCGAAATCTCTCGTTATAAATATTTGAAAAATGTGAATTTTTTTTTTTCTTAAGTTTTTCGCCAGTCAAATCGAGTTTCTTTGAGCTCATACAAGTAATGAGGTACATGTATTGGAAAGAATGACAGGCGGATGCCAAAGTGCATTTGTTTCAATTCAAGATATATATATATATATATATATATATATATATATATATATATATATATATATATATATATAAAACACCTCTCTCCCACTTTGAATGCAAATACCTCTGCCGCTCCTCTCTCTTTGGCCTGAGTTTCTTTTGGCGTGTATAGCCGTTTCGCTGTTATTCCTTCTTTTCTCTGTTCTCGAATAGGTTATTATTAATCTTTGTGTATATATTATGTTTTTTTATCTTTCCCCTTTTTACTGTTTTCTTACTTTAGATTTGTGCATAGTTTTTAATTTTTTATGTATAATTCTTTTTTTATATTTTTTATGTGTAATTTAATGAATAATATATTTTGCTTATAGTATTATTATTTGCAGACTGAGGATGTGCTGACGTCAGCATGAAGCGTCTCTTTTTAAAATAAACTATGACCCTTCTCCTCGTGGTTTGTGTTGGGGGCTTCCTGTGATGTTTTATATATATATATATATATATATATATATAATATTATATATATATATATATATATATATATATATATTATATATATATATTGATCTGTTGTGGGCGCAGTTAATTGTTAATTCTGGCACAATTCCATCTACATATAAGCAGTATCATTTTTTTTTTTTTATCAATCAGCATTCATTCATAAGAAACCGACCAAATAGGCAACTGACTTGACAGGCAAGATCCGCAACATAACATCAATAACAAGCAGCCAAATAGGAATAGAACTTATACTTGCATATATATTTACCGATAGGTCTGAAAACTAGTTATTGTGTACGGCTCAACGCGAATTGAATTATGAAAGACAAGTAAAACTGCTTTAAAAATAATTTTAAATACAAAAATTTCAGTTCATATTCCAGACATGGTAATAGAAGAGCAAAATGGAAATTATTTTAAATACCTAGTTTTAGCGGTAGCGATATATGAAATAATTACAAAATTGTGTGCTGAAAAATCTTCATCTCGTGGTTAACAAAATGACAATAAAACGTATTATATAAGAATCTCTACCAAGATATTGTATACACTCAGGCTGGTTCCAAACCAGGTTAAATAGGTGTGGAGCGCAGGCTTAAAATCAGGAGTTCTGCCTCATAAACAGAGTTACTTTTTCTGACCGCATAACTATCAGGTGCGCCTCGAAAATTACGAAATAAATATTTTTCTTTCTTGTTTTTTAAATGAAAAGTGTTAGCCAACAAAGCATCTTGGCGCACTAAATAAAAGCAATGTGGAGGATAATGACGCTTCTCTGAAGCTGTCGCTTACGTACCAAGTTCTGAAGAATATACACTGGGAACTTTATTTTACTGTACTACTAGGTAGTCATGGCCATGGTCAAAGATACGTAAAGCCCTTATTAAGAGAAAATGCCATGAATACTGCTACCCCCCTAGAATTGCATTTACTCTATTGTTTTTGAAAAACTTGCCAGGAACTTGATTTTGTTTTATTTCTAAGTAATCAACAACCCTAGTACTGACACATCCCTGAAACTTTGACCTTCAGTATTTATACAAAATCTTGGACGAACATGCGTCGCGATTTTATTTTGCGTTATTTCTTATGTACCAACTAATGACCAGACACCTTCCTGAGACTTTAAACTTCTATATTTACTCCAAGCCTTGGACTGAGGAGCGTCAATGCTATTATTTCTTTTTTATTTTCGCGTGGTAGTCGACAAAAAACTTCAAGCCTCAACAAAAAACAAATGCTCCGAATGCTTACACCTTCCAGAGACTCGGAAGTTCAGTAAAATTATAACCGTGTGAAATAAAGGTCGTGAGATTTATTTTGTTTCGATTTCAAAGTAGCAACCGACAAAGATGCTTCAAACCTTGATATAAGATGTTGACACTTGCAGAAGTTGTTTGACACTGCTGAAGCCTTGACTTTTAGTAATTATTCAGACTCTTTGACAAAAAGCATGGGAACCTTTATTTCCCTTTATTCCCAAGTATTTAGTTCACAAGGACGAATCAGGGCTCAGCAAAACAAATTCCATGAAGACTGGCACCTCCCTAGAGCTGGAAATTTTAATATTTACTTCAAGCTTTGATAAAAAGCGTCGGGACTTTCATTTTCATTTATCTCCAAGTGATAAACGACAAAGAAAAGTACCTTGAAAAATACTGCTTCCCACAGCTATAACTTTAGGTATGTATTGCGAGCCTTTGACAAAAAATTTGCGGCAAACGTTATTTTGCTTTCTTGCTGGGTATTAATGAGTAGACATTTCAAGACTTCAGCAAATAACAAGAGCCAAAACCAACTGACACCTTC
Source organism: Macrobrachium nipponense (assembly GCF_015104395.2). NCBI lineage: Eukaryota > Metazoa > Arthropoda > Malacostraca > Decapoda > Palaemonidae > Macrobrachium > Macrobrachium nipponense. The sequence continues at coordinate 41,077,213 of NC_061092.1, read as the reverse complement.
CTGAGACTTTGACATTCAATACTTAGTCCAAGCCTCTGCCAAAAGGGGTTGGGGACCCTTATTTTATTTCTCCTTTATTTTCAAGTACTAATCGACGAAGAAACTTCAACAATTCTAGAAAAGACGAGGGCCATAAATAATAAAACAACACGCTTTCACTACTGCAACGTTCCTGAGGCTGGGGTATTCGGGTGTTATTCCAAGCCTTCAGGGCATTCATTTTAATTTATTAATTTATTTCTAAGTAGTATTTGACGAATGCCATGACAAAAATGTGCCGCGAGTAGTATTTTGCTTTATTGTTAGGTATCAATAAACAGACATTTCAAACAATAGCAAAAGACAAATGCCATAAATATTGATACCTTCCTGAAGCAATCATTTTCAGTTTTTAATCCAAACCATGGACAAAGGCATCTGGAGTTTTATTTTTCTTATTTTAACATAGTAATCGATAATGACACTTCAACGATCAGAAAAGACAAACACCACGAATATGATACTTTCTGAGGCTGTGATATTCAGTTATTCTAGGTGTTTCAACATAAAGCTTCCAGACATTTATTTCGCTTTATTATTGCCGAGTAGTAATCGGCAAAGATGTTTCAAGCCTTAACACAATATAGATGCCATGAATACTACTTATGCCTCTCTTTGGCTACGGCATTTAGTAATTATGCCAAACCTTTGACAAAAAGTATGGGGACCCTTATTTCACTATTTCTAAGTAACTCTAAGACGGTTAGGGGCCTAACGAATAGTAATCGCTTCGAGCCTCAACAATGCAGATACCATGAATACTGACATTACTCTGAGACTACGGCTGTTAGTAATTATGCCAAACGTTTGATAAAAAGCATGGGGCCCTTATTTCACTTTATTTCCAAGTATTAATTAACGAAAGCGATCAGAGGTCGACGAAAGACAAATGTCTTGAACACTGACACCTCCCTGAAGCTGCGAAATTTTATTATATATTTATTTCGAGCCACTGACAAAGTATCGATATTTTTTTTTCATGTAGTAATACACACATACGCTTCCAACCTCCACAAAATACCACGAATACTGAAGTCTTCCTAAAGCTGTGACTATGTCGCGAACGTTAATTTGCTTTACAGCTAGATATGAAAAAGCAAACATGCTAGACCTCAGCAAAAGAAAAATGCCATGAATAATGACACTTTCTTGAGACGGTAAATTTCAGCTTTTATTTCAAGCATATGGCAAAAGGAAAAAAAAAAGTATCAGGGCCTTCATCTTACATTATTTTAAGGTAAAAATCTACAACAACGCTTGAAAGCCCCCTCATAAGAAAAATGCGATGAATACTGACACCTTCCTGAGGCTTTGATCTCAGGTTTTTATTTCAAACCTTTGGTAAAATGAGTTGGGACTTTCTCTTTATTTCATAGTAATAATCGCTAAAGTCACTTCAAGACCTCAACATATAACAAATGCCATGCGTACTGACGCCTAATCAAGCAGCGACTTTCAGCATTTACTCCCAGTTTGACATAAAACCTCGAGAGTTTTATTTTGATTTATTCAAGGTAGTAATCGACCAAGACACTTGGAACCTCAACAAAGATAAATACCATTTAAACTGACACCTTCCACAAGCTGAGACATTCAGTTATTATTTGGAGCTTATCACAAAAAGCTTCCAGACATTTATTTTGCTTTGTTTCCAAGTAGTAATCGACAGAGATGCTTAAAGCCTTAACACAGTACAAATGCTTCGAATACTAACACTTCTCTCTCTAAAGCTGTGGCAGTTAGGATTTATTCCAAGTCCTTGTCAAAATGCATGGGGACCTTTATTTCGCTTTTATCCCAAGTATTATTTCACAAAGACAATTCAGGGCTTGACAAAAGATAAATTTCATGAACATTGATACTTCCCTCAAACTACGAATTTTAGTATTTATTTCAAACTTTGACAAAATGCGGTTGGACTTTATTTTAATTATTTCCTAGTAGTAATCGACAAATACGTGTTAACCTCAACAAAATAAAATTACCATGAACATTGAGATCTTCCTAATGCTATGGCCTGTAGTTTTTATTACGAGTCTATAACAAAAACGCGTCGCGAACAAAAACCAAATGTTATAAATACTGACTTTCAGTTTTTAATCCAGACTTTTGATAAAAGCATCTGCAGTTTTATTTTTCTTCATTTCAGAATAGGAATCGATAATGACATTTCAACGATCATGGAAGACAAACACCAAGAATATTGATACTGTCCTGAGGCTGTGATATTCAGTTATTCCAAGTCTTTCAAAACAAAGCTTCCAGACATTTATTAAGCTTTATTATTGCCGAGTAGTAATCGGCAAAGATGTTTCAAGCCTTAACACAATATAGATGCCATGAATACTACATATGCCTCTCTGAGGCTACGGCGTTTAGTAATTATGCCAAACCTTTGACAAAAAGCATAGGGACCCTTATTTCACTATTTCTAAGTAACTCACTAAGATGGTTAGGGGCCTAACGAAAGACAAATGCCTTATCTTCCTTATCTCAAGTTTTTAACAAAAACGACGGATTTCTTTTTATTTATTCAAACACTTCGAATCTCGAGAAAGACAAATACCAAGAAAAAAAAAAAGACACATTCCTGAGGCTATGACATTAACTTGTTAGGTGCCTATCACAAATGCATGAGGACCTACATTTCGCTTTATTCCTAAGCAGTAATCGACAAAGAAGCTTAAAGCCTTTTTACAATACAAAAGCCCTGAATGCTTACACATCTCTGAGGCTGTGACAGCCCGGATCTATGCGAAGGCTTTAACCATTAAAACCAAGTATGGGGACCTTCTATTTGTCTCCAAGTAGTAATTCGCAAAGCCGATTCACATTTCAACACAAGACAAATGTCGTAGTTTCGAATTTTAGCATCTATTTTAAACTTGGCAAAACGGTTCTGGACTTTGCTAAATTTCCCAGTAGTAATCAACAAATACGCTTCTAACCACGACAAAACAAAAAATACCATGAATAATGACATATTCATAGACCGGTGACTTTCATGATGATTCCATACCTTTGACAAAAATGTGCTGCGATCGTTATTCTGAATTATTGCTAAGTAGTAATGAGCAGACAGTTCATACCATAAGAAAAGAGAAATGCCATAAATCCTGACACCTCCCTGGGACTCTTGACTTTCAGTATTTACTCCAAGCCTTTGACAAAAAAAAAAGAAGAAAAAAAAAAAAAAACTCGGGACCTTCATTTCTCTTTATTTTCGTGTCGTAACCGACGAGCAAACTCAGGACCTTCATTTCTCTATATTTTCGTGTCGTAACCTACGAGCAAACGTCCAGACCTCAATACAAGACAAATGCTATAAACTGACACCCTCCTGAAGTCGTCAATTCCAAGTCTTTCATAAAAAGCTTAGGGAAATTTATTTCGCATTATTTCTATGTAGTAACTGTCAAACAAAAAAACAAGACAACAGAAGATCAATGCCAACAATACTGAGACCTTTCTGAATCTGTGAATTTCGGTTTTCAGTCCCAGCCCTTAAGAATATAACTTCAAGATTTTACTTCGCATTACTTCCAAGTAATAACTTACAAAGAACTTCAAAGCCTCAACAAAACAAAGATGCTATGAAAATTGACGCCTTATGGAGGGCTATATTTTCATCACTTATTCCGAAGCGTTGCAGAGAGGCAAAATGAACCAAACTGGGAGAAGATATTTCTTATTCTTCTCATTCACTATATATGTCAAACAGCCATCTCATAAAATAAATGAATTTCAAATACATCTAAACTAACAATATATAAACCATCATAACAACTTGAAACTAACAAAATAAGCATAAGTTAGCCAACAGGGCAAATTCTAAGAAAGGAAATTGTTACTTACAGAACAAATCACGAACGACTTGGCAAATTATAATTGATAAAGGAAATCATATGTGATCTAGTAAACAGTAACTAATATGACAAGACCTAAGTGACCTGACAAATCGTGAGTAACCTACTAAAATTCACAGTAGACTTAGAAAATTTAATCAAGCAAATTGTACCAGACTTAGCAAATCGTGTGTGACTACTAAAATTCACAGTAGACTTAGCAAATTTAATCAAGCAAATTGTACCAGACTTAGCAAATCGTGAGTGACCTACTAAAATTCACAGTAGACTTAGCAAAATTTCAATCAAGCAAAATTGTACCCAGACTTAGCAAATCGTGAGTGACCTACTAAAATTCACAGTAGAATTAGCAAATTTAATCAAGCAAATTGTACCAGACTTAGCAAATCGTGAGTGACCTACTAAAATTCACAGTAGATTTAGCAAATTTAATCAAGCAAATTGTACCAGACTTAGCAAATCGTGAGTGACCTACTAAAATTCACAGTAGACTTAGCAAATTTCATCAAGCAAATTGTACCAGACTTAGCAAATCGTGAGTGACCTACTAAAATTCACAGTAGACTTAGCAAATTTCATCATGCAAATTGTACCAGACTTAGCAAATCGTGAGTGACCTACTAAAATTCACAGTAGACTTAGCAAATTTAATTAAGCAAATTGTACCAGACTTAGCAAATCGTGAGTGACCTACTAAAATTCACAGTAGACTTAGCAAATTTAATCAAGCAAATTGTACCAGACTTAGCAAATCATGAGTGACCTACTAAAATTCACAGTAGACTTTAGACTTAGCCAATTTAATCAAGCAAATTGTACCAGACTTAGCAAATCGTGAGTAATCTGGTGAAATTCACTCACAGCAGACTTAGCAAATTTAATTTAGCAAATCGTATCAGACTTAGCAAATCGTTGAGGCTTGAAATCGTTTTCCCGACTATTCATTAGAAATACTTTTGTCCAAAGCATAGAATAAATATTTCGAGCCATAACTTCAGTAAAGTACCAGTATTCATGGCATTTGTCTAATACTGAAGCTTGAATCGTCTTTGCCGATTACTGCTTTGAAATAAAATGACATAGAGGCCCTCAGGATCTTTGCCCTAAGCTTAGAATAAATAACGAAAATCACAGCTTCAGGAAGGCTTTAAATTTTCGTGGCATTTGTCATTTGCAAAAGAAAAAGGTAGCCATTACCGTTAAACAGTATTATACAGTATTCTTCAAAAAAAGGTCTTTAATAAGAAATGAAGTACCAGGAAAGACGGCGCATACAGGCAGTGGACTTGTAAGCGTCGATGATGTATTTCACGGTGTATCTTAGGCCGGTCTGACTTAAACAGTGCATCATTTCCTAACCTGGGTCGGACCGCGGTATCTCTCTCTCTCTCTCTCTCTCTCTATCTCTGTATATATATATATATATATATGTGTGTGTGTGTGTGTGTGTGTGTGTGTGTGTGTGTGTATACATTAAGCTACAAATGTCCTTCAACATCCAATTCGCTCTACCTCGGAATCAATATATTTTCATATATGTCAATCGAAGGAGAAATCTTTAGTTGATAATATTTTTAGCAACTAAAAATTTCCCTTCGGTTAACAAATATGAAACTATTTAATTTCGAGGTAAAACGAATTGGATATTAAAGGACATTTGTAGCTTGATGTATGTATATATGTATATATATATATATATATATATATATATATATATATATATATATATATATATTATATATAGAGAGAGAGAGAGAGAGAGAGAGAGAGAGAGAGAGAGAGAGATACCGCGATCCGACCCAGGTTAGGAAAGGATGCACTGGTTAGGTCAGACCGGCCTAAGATAAATCGTGAAATACATCATCAATGCTTACAAGTCAACTGCATGTATGCGCCGTCTTTCCCGGTACTTCATTTCTTATTAAGACCTTTTTTTTGAGCATCAGAATAACGACAGTTTTTGCTTTTAGAGGCAATGACCTTTCCTGTATAACACTGTTTAACGGTAATGGCTACCTTTTCCTTTTGCAGATGACAAATGCCACGAAAAATGAAACATTCCCGAAGCTGTGATTTTCATTATTCATTCTAAGCTTAGGAAAAAACTCCTGAGGACCTCTATGTCATTTTATTTCAAAGCAGTAATTGGCAAAGACGGTTCAAACCTCTGTATTAAACAAATGCCATGAATACTGGCACCTTCCTGAAGTTGTGGCTCGACATATTTATTCTATGTTTTCGACAAAAATATTTCTAAGGAATAGTCGGGAAAACGATTTCAAACCTCAACAAAAGAGAGACCGTGAATATTGACAACTTCCTGGAGCTGCGACTTACAATATCAAATTGAGAGTCGTTCATAAAAATCTTCTGAACTTTCATTTGAGTGTGTGTGGGGGTATGTTTTTTTTTTTTTTTTTTTTTTTTTTTTTTTTTAATGGGAAGACACTTAGGACTTCAACAAAACACAGATGCCGTGAATATTAACACCTTCCTCAAGAAATATGTTTTATTCTTAACTCCTAACTGCTGCATAGAGGCAGAATGAACAGTACAGGGAGAAAAAGTGTTATACTCTTCACAGTCATCTGATAAATGCTATAATTCAAACCTATCTTAGCTAAGAATACCTTAGACAACAGAACAACTGGAAACCAACAAAATGAGCAAATTGTAACGGACGCAACAAATTATTATTGACAAAGCGAATGGGAAACGACTTGGAAAAGTATAACTGACAAGGCAAAATCATTAGTGATCTGGTGAACAGGACCTAACCTAACAAATCGTGAGAAACATAGAAAAACCTGGAGGAGGATTAGCATATCGTGGTCTTAGCAAATCGTGAGTGACCTAGAAAAATTCTGAGAAGGATTAGGATATCGCACATTCTTAGCAAATCGTGAGTAACATAGAAAAATTCTGAGAAGGATTAGCATATCGTACAGTCTTAACAAATCCTGAGTAACAGAAAAATTCTGAGAAGGATTAGCATATCATACAGTCTCAGCAAATCCTGAGTAACAGAAAAATTTTGAGAAGGATTAACATAGCGTACAGTCTTAGCAAATCGTGAGTGACCTAGAAAAATTTGGAGGAGGATTAGCATATCGTACAATGGTTGCAGGTCCACAATAATATCGCATGTGAAGTATAAGGTCTTTAATAGATAATAAAAACTTTCGAACCTTGTACTAGGTTCATCTGTAGTCAAGTGAACATTATGACTTTAAAAATCCGTCGAAGTAAACTTCTGAACGACAATTCCACAACGACGAACGCAAACGAACTGTACATATCGTACAGTCTTGGTAATTGGTGAGTGACCCAGCAGATCATTAACTAATCTAGGAGCTCATAAACTGGCGAGCTTAAATTAAACTGGCAAAGCAAAACATACTGCTATAGCAAATTAAACCGAGCCTATCATTGCAATGACATTAAATCCCACTAAATCCAAAACAACAGTCATTCACGGGAGTTGTCACGTATTCTGAATATATATATAATATATAGATATATATATATATCATATTTATATATATATATAATATATATATATATTATATGTGTGTGTGTGTGTTGTGTTGATGTGTGTGTGTATGTGTGTGTGTGTGTGCATTTATGCAAGTATATGCATATATTTAATATGTATATATAATTACATACATATCAATTATATGCATACCCATAATACATACTACATATAGTATGTATGTATGTATGTATGTATGTATATATATATATGTGTGTTATATATATATATATATATATATACGTATATTATATATATATATATATATATATATATATATATATATATATATTATATTACATAGAATGTATAGATAGATAATGGGGGTGCGACTCAAGTTAGGAAAGACTCCGTTGATTAGGTTAGATAAGGTTAATATAAATCATAAAAGGTAACACCAATATTTACGAGTCAACTTTGCATGTATGCCAAGTCATTCAGTCTACTTCATTTCTTAGGCAAGACCGTTCTTGTATGTCTCAGTAATATTTTTGTTTTTTCGAACCAGTGATCATTCTCATCTCTCCCTTTGGAGATGATAAGCAAACCAATTAAAAGACCATAAAGCAGGAGTCTCCTACAGAAAAAAATTCTTATATACTATATCCAACGAACTGAAGATCTGAACAAAAGCAAATAGTTAATAATACTTCATATCACTTACTTTCGGCTTTTTTGGAAAAGATTTTTAATGAATGATCACCGGAGAGGTTTGCTTTTTATCGTTTGAAAACTTTTATGTCAATATATTTGTGCCCAGTATAAACAAATCTCGATTTCCTCGTTTGAATTTGATAGGTCAGTGTAAAATCAGTTGTGATAAGTTTCTGATTTCGGTGTCATTGCAAAAATGGAATGACACAAAAACATACCAGTGCTTATTCATGATGAGTTGAAGTTACCCTAAAACAACCATTTCTGTGCTTTGCAGCAAAAACAAATATTTACTAAATCTAGTCAATGAGATAATGCAAACCTATGACAGAATACCTTTTCTATGAAGTATCACTGATGTTAATTACAACTAAAAGAGGAGAAATGTAAAGAAAAAATGCAAACATTTCTTATGAGTCGTTACTGAAAACACATTTAGCAAAATATTCTTTGATCGGTCTGCCTTAAGTTAGTTTTTGCTAGGAAAACTAACTTAAATTCTTTATAACCTCTGACATATATATATACAACCCAATTGCATACAAGTCTTTCTTTGTAACCACGGATCCCTAAGCTGAATAAATGCTCTTTATAACAGTGTGTTAAAAATAGAATACAAGGCCAATTTGACGTTTGTTAGTTGGCAAAAAACCAAAAACATCTGTAACTTGCTGTGCCTTTCCATAATACAAGCTGTAATGTCATTTATTGCATACATTATGCAGCAAAATTAAGCATCGGCTTTCTTGACGTATTGGTACACTCATAAAAAGGAAAAGAAAAAAAAGCACCAGTACTCCACTAAGAAATATCTAGTAGAACCTTGAACTTTAAGTTAATTTTTAACTAATAATGTTGCCAGAAGATGAAGATGGTCAGCAATGCCAAATTAAAAGATGGAACCGGCAAGCTATCAGTTCGAGAAAAAGCAAAGGCTGAGAGAGATTTTTCTTACACTAAACCAGGGAGACAATAACACTATGTATGTTCCTATAGCTAGTCCTTCTAATGAGCAAAACCTCTAAACCTCCTCATTCATTTCACCAGGTTTTTCGGAAAATATCTAACGCTGTTTTCTGAATTCCTGGTAAATTTTCAACATTTGCAACCCGGGTAACGACGACCTACTAAACTCTAAATATTTTGGTTAACACATGATGGGTTAAGTCAAACTACCATAAGCTTTAAACTGCTGATTTTCTTCAAGTTCCCACTTAAGAAAAATCTTCAGCCTGCACTGTAGAATTTAATGTTGAAATACATCAACTCAATCATTTTTCCTTTCATCTAATACAGCATTTTAATTTGACTCTTCATTTGACAAAACATATAATAAACCTCATTGAAATCTTACCTATTAGGGGGCACCTCCCGCTTGTGTGACATTGAAAAACGCACTGAATTTCTGATCTAAATAATGGGCTCTGCTGTATAACTTGTTTCTTATGTCTTTGCAATAGCGAGACCCATTATTCCAACTAAATGAAAGGACTACTTGAGGCTATTTGGTCCAAATCCATTCAATTACTCAAGAGCAACTCTAGGTTTTTGTAAGACCCATTCTTATAAGTATGCCTTAATTTTTTAGTAGCTGTGTATTAGTTGTTAATTTTACTTTAACTATTTTCCATCATCAGTTATTTACTATTCCCATCTGCATTGTACTCGAATTCTCTTCTCTTCGCTTTGGATTTCTCTTAATCATATTAGAAAGTCCTATTAGGTGGACATTTGGAGTGCAAATTCCGAGTAATAGTGTTTATGAAAATAGCAACATTAATAATCACTAGGCACATAAGAAAATGGACAGAAATCTAAATAGCAGCCGTAAAACTTGCGAAGCAAAAAAGACAGGAATTCTTTAGGCCTGACGTAGTAGATCCAATGATGATGATTAATTTCGGAATCAAGACAGACGCCAAGATTCTTAGACGAAAAAGATTAGGTCCCCCGCCCTCCAACACCTAACCACCCCCCCTAAAAGCGATCTTTGTTGAAGAACACTTTCCTTCTTTTTTGGCATAGAATATCGTAGATTGTAAATGACCATTCAGCGATAGTAAATTTATTTTAATTTAAGTAAGAGAGAATCTGTTAGGAATTAGGATGATTCAGTTAAAAATGCCTTCAAGTATATACACATAGACACACACATTTTATTAACATCTGAGACCCTGTGCCACAATGATAGTCAAGATCACTAATAAACTATACAGCTTATATACGTACAATCAAAATCGCTGTAAATTTCCAGCTATTTTCCTGACATTACAAAGAACCATACTTCTAGAAATGAAGATGAATCCGGGATTCAAAGTAACAAAAGAGTCACGAATATTTAAAATCCAAATCGATGTATTCAGAAAAGCTTAAGGATGTTAAATGATAAAAACCGTTTCAAAATATATTAGTAGAATAAACACTGATTCACAATATAAAGATTAAAGATCTTAATAAGAGTTAGGATCTTCCGTCTTTTTATTCTGCACTGCGGTTTTTTCTTCATATTCTGGACCAGTCTTCATTATTAGTATTCTGATTCAGTGTATATTCTTGGTATTCTGGACCAGTGTTTATTCTTAATAACCTGATTCAGTGTATATTCTTGGTATTCTGGACCAGTGTTTATTCTTAATACTCTGATTCAGTGGATAGTCTTGGTATTCTGGACCAGTGTTTATTCTTAATACTCTGATTCAGTGAATATTCTTAACATTTATAGTCGTCGTGTATTCTTTGTATTCATATGTATGTATGTATATATATATATATATACATATGTATGTGTGTGTGTGTGTGAGTGTAAGTCTTTCGGGATCAGTTGATTATTTATAAGGAATAATTGTATATTCTAGACGTTCTGAGGCGGCGTTTATACTTTGTATTCCAATATATATATGTATATATATATATATATATATATATATATATATATATATATATATATATATATATATATATATATACATACATATATATGAGTGTGTGTCTGTGTGTGTGTATAGGATCTCCGAAAACACCAGAAAGAATGCACAATGAAATGAACGCAAACACTGCATATATCCAATGCTGTGCCATCTTGAAAATTGAAAAGTTTCTTTGTAGGAAGTCAAGCGGGTGGATAGTTTAGTCAGTCGGGAGATATTCTTCATTTCTGAAGTATTCTAGCCGCGAGTGACGTTCTTCAAATATTTCATATTTCCTAGTTTTAATAACAGGAACAACAACATCAATGATATATTTGTGTGTGTGTGTTCCAGTGTAGCATACTATTTGCCACATTTACTAGTATAAAGATATGTATCATTTTTTTTTACTTATGTATTTATGTAAATACAAGTATATATAAAACTACAAAGATTTAATCGAATCCAAATTATTCTGATTTTAAAGGGAACATTCCATTTCTGCTATTTCAAATACCGCAAAAATTAAAGATTACCTTTATATGTTGTTTATAAACGTCAGGCACCTCTTAACATCTCTGTGTATTCTGACAATATTGGATATGCTTGCATAAGAGATCCTCGAAATTCCTCAGAGGATGAATCAAGAATTTCTCCTTGTCAAGTTTATTCAAACCGACGCAGGTTAGAAAAGCAAGGTTTCAGCTCAATGCGAGTTTACTGAAGGAGAATTTTTCCACTCATTCCCCTTCAGACTTCAATCTCCTTTGAGGAAAGCGTATCCGAAAAATCTCATAAAAAAAGAGCTAGTACAAGGTAACTGTGGTAATTAAAATGTCGATGTTGTTCATGTTGCCTGCTATTCAATGCTAACTCTTGATCTGGACTGATGCTAAATTTGAGCTAAAACTACTTGATTCATTCTGAGTTGGTTCTACTTAATGAATCTTGATATTATCGCGAGTCTGAACCTGGATTTGAATATCATTTTTAACTTCTCATACTTATAAAGTCTAGAAAATGAGTGTGGTTAAGTGGTTCGCGTGTTGGTTTTTAGACGTAACGCTAGATTAAACTTAACTGCTAATTTCACTGAACCTTTAACCATCTTACTCTGTACATAGATACATTCTAACGGACATGTAAACACACTTAAGAATCTTGGTCGTCTTCCTGAATCCTTACTTAGGACTGATTGTAGACAATGGGTGCTAACAATTGGCCGGACCACTCATTACAGAATTTTAATGCAGAGCCATTGTCTTTTCTAAATTCCGGGATCTACTACTTGTTTTTAAGTCTGGAGTAATAAAGGGTAATGCTTGATACTAAGACCAGATTAACTTAAAAGGCAACTGGTGCTGATACTTGACTTGGCAGCAGTGCTGATATATGATCTGTTGCTTGCACAGTGTAGGCAATGGGTGCCGATAGTTGCCTGGGATAATAATAATAATAATAATAATAATAATAATAATAATAATAATAATAATAATAATAATAATAATAATAATATGGTATCAGAACAGATAGGGTGATACGTGCAAATAGACCAGACGTGACGTTGATTGACAAAATCAAGAAGAAAGTATCACTCATTGATGTCGCAATACCATGGGACACCAGAGTTGAAGAGAAAGAGAGAGAAAAAATGGATAAGTATCAAGATCTGAAAATAGAAACAAGAAGGATATGGGATATGCCAATGGAAATCGTACCCATAATCACAGGAACACTAGGCACGATCCCAAGATCCCTGAAAAGGAATTTAGAAAAACTAGAGGCTGAAGTAGCTCCAGGACTCATGCAGAAGAGTGTGTTCCTAGAAACGGCGCACATAGTAAGAAAAGTGATGGACTCCTAAGGAGGCAGGATGCAACCCGGAACCCCACACTATAAATACCACCCAGTCGAATTGGAGGACTGTGATAGAGCAAAAAAAAAAAAAAAAAAAAATAATAATAATAATAATAATAATGAACTAAGGAACCTCCGTCACGAGGCTATGATATTGACAATTAAAAGCCACAGCAGTGTTATTTATTTTTAACATTGTACAAAAATATATTTTTAACACTACAGTGGCCTTTAATTGTTAATAATAATAATAATAATAATAATAATAATAATAATAATAATAATAATAATAATAACACCACGGAAGGCATACTGATGCTAACCACCCATTAATTTCCCCAGAAGCACCATAAGATTCGAAAACAAAGCCCAAAGCAGAGCCTAAAAACAGGCACAGGAATTGAGAGATGAGGCTTAGTGTTTTCCTCATCTCTCAATTCCTATGCTGTTTTCACTGAAAGGTATATGATTCACTGTTTAGGTTGTTGAGCTTTGAGTTTAGTTGAGTTGCTGCTTCAGGTTAAATTAATGGGTGGTTATCATCAGTACGTCTTCCATATTATTATTATTATTATTGGAAGGACACAGACCATATTCAAGCGTGTTTTGCTGAAAAGAATGGATTATACTCTGTTTTTTTCCATCTGTCCATCCACCAGTGGTGTTTGCACATGGTAACACTGCATCCCGGGCTTTAAATAATATCCTATTTCGAATATTAACGGTGTAATTAGCATACAGTAAATTATCAAAACACTTTTCAGTTGCAAATGTACACCCAGATATCCTTTTATTTACCTAAAACTTACACATAGCGTAACCATTTAAAGCCCGGGACGCAGTGTTACCATGCACGACCACCAACGGGGGATGGACAGATGGAAAAAAAACAGAGTATAGTCATGCGAATTGATTCTATGTTGGGTTTTGTAATATTTTCTTGAATTATTGACCAAAAAAGAATTAATATAAAATCAATTTCCAAACAGCAGCCATTCTTCTCAACAAAACATATTATTACTTTTATTATCATTATTATGGAGAAAGTCACTCCTTGTCATTTGTAATTTTGTACATAAATATTTTTAACACTAATGTGGCTTTTAATTCTCGATATTATAGCCACTTATAGGGGTTTCTTGCCCCATTATTATTATTATTTGAAGGTAGGAGACCCTCTCTTAAACATGTTTTGTTAAAGATGATGGCAGCATCAGTGGAATTGATTTTATATATGGTCTTTTCAATTCTTCTTATTATTCTCTTCTCATCAGGGCTGATATTTGCTAATAGCTGGCCGATGTTCATATCTTGGTTAAAGAAATGTTTTCTAAAAATACTAATTTATTGTTAAAATAACAAAAGTGATTAACAAATCTTAGTAATGGAATTCCAACGTTTCCAACCGTATCATCGGTTCATTTTCAAGGAAAGGTGAGCGTGAACTGATTGGAATGGGGTCGTTCGGCGGTATTTATTGTGTCTCAGGTGCTCTGTCTGATGGGCGCTGCGTTTTCATTGGCTGAACAGAGGATTAAGTCCTGAGTCAAGGCCAGTCTTGCAGAGGTGGAAGCTCGCACTGCTCTTCGCGTGCGGACGCTGGAGACTGGGAGCATAGTATTGGGCAGGGGCACCTGATTGGTCCGTTCGATCGGCTCTATGGTGCCGGCGGGCAGCGCCCTACGTGCCACCGTCGGGAGGAGTGAAGTCTCTTGAGTGGTGTTAAGGCTGGGTCTCTCCTTCCCGATGTGTAGGGCCTCTAAGAGGCGGAGGCGACGGTGGTCTGCTGCCTTATCGATAATACCAATATTAGGAATAATGTCCTTCCGAGTTATCCTGGTATTGTGGACGTTTTTTGCATGATTATGGATGGCGCCTTCCTGAGCGTGGCAGGATATCCTCTTGGAAAATCGCATCGTTGTCATACCAATCCCATTGGTATGACAACGATGCGATTTTCCAAGAGGATATCCTGCCACGCTCAGGAAGGCGCCATCCATAATCATGCAAAAAACGTCCACAATACCAGGATAACTCGGAAGGACATTATTCCTAATATTGGTATTATCGATAAGGCAGCAGACCACCGTCGCCTCCGCCTCTTAGAGGCCCTACACATCGGGAAGGAGAGACCCAGCCTTAACACCACTCAAGAGACTTCACTCCTCCCGACGGTGGCACGTAGGGCGCTGCCCGCCGGCACCATAGAGCCGATCGAACGGACCAATCAGGTGCCCCTGCCCAATACTATGCTCCCAGTCTCCAGCGTCCGCACGCGAAGAGCAGTGCGAGCTTCCACCTCTGCAAGACGGCTTGACTCAGGGACTTAATCCTCTGTTCAGCCAATGAAAACGCAGCGCCCATCAGACAGAGCACCTGGGACACAATAAATACCGCCGAACGACCCCATTCCAATTTGTGGTGTATGTAGTGGGAGACATCCCACAAAACTCTGCACAGACAAATTTAAGAATGGACAAGAAACAAATGCCAGATGCCCCGCATGCAAGGGGAACCACCATGCGTGGAACAGAAAATGCCCGATAAGGCTACAGAAGATAGACACTCTTAAAGGAATCACACCTCGGAGCCTCCCTGGACACACACACACACAGACCAGACCACAACACACGACAGCAGCTCCCACCACCCAGCAGGGATCAAAGTCCTTTGCTGCTGCAGTTAGGGGGTCGCAACAAGCCCCAAAAACACACAGACACACCCCCGCTAAGACACGCAAGTCCTATGCTGCTGCAGCTGGAGGGCCTAGACCCAACAGGACTCAAAGTCAGCCTCAAACTCAGAAAAAGGAACACAAAACACTCCCCAAACCACACCCAGACCAACACACACCAACGAAACAAATAACAAACACTAGAAGGAAAATCAGCTTCTCAGAATCGGCCAAGCCGACCAACACATACATCCTAACCTCTCCTGTTCCCGAAACCCGACAAATCCTCCTCACTCAAATCCTAAAACTAGCTCCACTGTTCCTGGCTCCCCAAAGCCATATAACCCAGTCTCCCCTCCTCCTCCCTACCCACAAAGCAACAGGTTTGAAGTTCGCCCAGAACTAAAACAAGACAAATATATCGCACAGACTCAAGACCTCACAAAATCGTCTGGTGCAAATGCTATTCAAGTTTGCAGAACTAACAGGATCAAACTTCTCAGAGGAAATAGCCAAAGAAGTCGTTGACAAGTGCATAAGGACGTCCAGAGGACTCTTTGCATCACCATGCCTACACTAATAAACAACAACAGTGCAATGGCACTACAAATACACCCGGTGTCAGTTCATTCCAAGTAATAGTACCAGGTACATCTCCAGTGCCAGGACCAACCTCAGAGTTGGTAGTCAAGGCACATCAAGTGCAAATGACGAACTAGGAAACAACAACACAAATGACTGCAGAGACACAGACACAATAAAAGTCCTCCAGTGGAACATACTAAGTGCAAACAATAAATACGCATTCCTGCAAGCACACACAAACAAATAACTACGACATCATAATGTTACAAGAAACACTTGTAAGGGAAAATGCCAAATTTTCATTTAAAGGGTACAAAGTGTACAAAACACCATACACAGACACTAAAAGAGGACTAATCACCCTAGTTAAAAACACAATCCCCTCAAAGAAGGTAGACAACATCCCTTGCGGAGATGATGTAGAATCACTCAGCGTAAAACTCACATTTGCAAACACAACACTGACGGTACACAACATATACAGGGCTCGGGACAACACATTCGAAGGGGAAGCACTCTTCAGTGCAGCGACACAGGAAAACACACTAATTGGAGGAGACTTCAATGCACATCACCCAAGCCTGAACTCTACACAACAAACAAACACAACTGGAAGACATCTACACCAGTTATCATGTGAATTCCCAGAGGTGTGCCTATTAAACAGTGGAGAGCCAACTCACCTAAAAGGAGGAAAAGACTAGATCTTACCTTCACAAAGCTCCGCCCTAAAGGAGCAAGCAACATGGAAGCTGCACGAGACCCTCACAAGCGACCACATAGCCATTGACATTGGCCTACGGCCTCAAAAAGCTGCCCCCCATACCACCGCCACCAGAAAGATGGAACCCCAAGTTTGCAAACTGGGCTACATTTGAAGCATAATGACGAGATGGGCGAGGAACTACCTTGAAAACCCTGCAAACGATATAGAACTCTTCTATGAAGAGTTCATCAGCAAACTCAGAGAGGCAGCAAACATGTCCATGCCAAAGATCAAACGATCCAAGATCGACCACAAAGATGCATGGTACTACTGTGAAAGGGTCAAAGAACTCAATGCCAGAGTAAACAGAGTGCGGAAACTCTTCAGACGGGAACCATCTGATGAGATGCACAGACTTCTCAGAGAGGTAATAGCCCATGCAACTGAAGAGACAAAAGAAATTAAACAACAGGCATGGTATGATTGGTGTGCAAACATCAGCAGACAAACTCCAGTAACCCAGATCTGGAGATTCCTTGCAAAAATTGCAGGGAAAGGAAGAACAGCGCAAAGCATCCACCCCAACCCACAAGAAGAAGCTGACAATATAGCCAGAAAACTTTGCAGAAAGGACAAAATCCACAACCTTCCCCAAATAACACGGGAAAAAATAAATGAAATTTCCCCAGCAAGATGGAGGGAAATCAATACTGCCTGCAACACACCTGATGACACAGACACACCCTTCACTATGGAAGAACTAAACAGTGCACTCAGCAAGGGGAAAAGAGACACAGCCCCTGGAGCAGATGCAATCACTTACAGCATGCTGAGACACATGGGAGACCCTGCCAAACAGGTATATCTACTCCTGGTAAACAGGACATATGCAGAGCACACCAGGCCAAAGAAATGGCAACAGCAAGACACACAACCAATACCTAAGCCAAAAGAGGAAGGCGCATATAGGCCGATATCCCTCATCAGCTGCACTGAAAAGGTTGCAGAAAGAATGGTTCTGAACAGAACTACTATGGAAAGCAGGGCCCCTACATCATAGGCTCTATGCCTATAGGGAAGGAGTAGGCACCCATGAGTTGCCTTACAGATGTGCTAAGTGCCATAAATGGCAGAAAATCCATAGTGGTCTTCTTAGATCTAGAAAAGGCATATGAATTAGCCAATGCAGCAACCATCCTCTCCTCCCTAGTGAGAAAGAGGATCAAGGGCAACCTGCTTACATGGACAAAAGGATACATGCAAGACAGAGAAGCAAGAGTAGTGTTCCAAGGCAGAATGTCAGAATACTACTCTCTTGAAAACGGCACTCCACAGGGGGGCATTCTAAGCCCCTTCTTATTCAATGTCCTTATGGAAAATGTAGCCTGTCTCGAGCTACAACAAGGAGTAGAGGTCTTCATATATGCTGACGATGTTTTGCATCGTCAGCTCCGCCCCTCAAAGACAGCTCCAAAAGATGCAAGAAGCCTTGCAAAAACTTGAGGACAAGTGCACACAACTGGGACTCAAAATCAACAGAAATAAGACAAAAGCCATGGCAATAAAACATGATCAAAATCCACCCAACCTTCTACTGAAAGGAGACGTCATAGACTGGGTGGATAGCTACACATATCTGGGAGTCTGCATTGCAGATTCACTATCTCCTGAGAAGCAAATACAGCTCCTCCAAGCCAAAACAAAAATAGGGCTTAATGCCCTAAAGAAAATCACATCATTGCAAGAAGGTGCGACATACCATCTGCTCAGGAGGTTCTACATACAAACCATCAGAGCACAAGTAGAATATGTAGCACCAGTCCTGACAAGTCTCTGAAAGGATCAACAGCAGAGGCTGGAAGTCATCCAAAACAACGCAATGAGACTTATACTTGGAGCCCCAATGTGGACAAGAATTTGTCTCTTGAGGGCAGAGACACAACTGCAGTCTCTCAAGCACAGGATAGGCCAAAGAAATATTGCCATTCTGTGCAAAAACCATCAGAAACGACAGAAATGGACCACACAAAAACAAAATGCAAGCGTGTATAAACTTGCACGAAGAACTAGACCGCCAAAAACCTATGCGGGCAGTATACTCCAGACACTGAGAGAACTGGGTATGCAGGACACAGTGAAACACATAACAAAGGATGTCCCACCTGAGGGATACCAAAAACCACCTCCCTGGGTCGAAGAGCCAATCCGGTATAACTTCCCAATACTACGGCAAACAAAGCACTGTGCACAGCAGCACAAATGAAAACTGCAGCAGAAGAAGCAAATCGGGAACACAGCAGCTGAAAACATATATTACACTGATGGCTCAGTTGACAGAAGAACTCCAGCAACTGCAGCAGCAGTGGCTGCCCAAGACTTCAAAGGAAGCTGGAGGCTATCCAACAATGCCTCCATACTACAAGCGGAACTAATGGCAATCTTAAAAGCCTTAGAAAATTCCAATTTAAAAGAAGGACACACAACAGTGCATATTGACTCCAAAGGAGCAATACTCGCTATCAAAGCGACCAATCCAAAAGAAAATGTGACACTGATAACAGCCATAAAATCATTGGCCAATTCACATCAAGCTGCTGGCAGGAGAGTCACACTAAACTGGATACCCAGCCATGTGGGAATCCAGGGAAATGATGAAGCTGACTTCCTTGCCAAAAGTGCCCTCAGCTGCAGTACAGTAAGCATAAAAGTGCAACCATCCATAACACACCTAAAGGAAATGGCAAAAAGCTATGCCAAACTCCAAGAAGAGAGTGAAGTACGACGTCACTACCTACAAGAGTCAAGGACGTCCAAGTGGTATGTGGATGTCACAAATCTAACGCCGCATGACATCACAAAACAAACCACTAGAAAACTCTCAGTCATCACACACAGATTAAGGCTAGGATACCTCTGCACCTGGCAAATGATAGGAAATGAGGGCAGGTTATGTCAGTACTGTGACCGAGAGGCAATCCAGCCCCTCGAACACTACCTACTAGACTGCCCAGAGATACAATCTTACAGATCAAACCTAACTGAAATAGAGCTGACACCGGCACAGATCACCAGACACATCTTAAATAACATAGGGACATATGGGAATCTCCTAATGTCTCACCCACCTCCCAGGTAAAAGGATGAATCACACGGCATTTCTCCATAGACACATGGGAATCTCTAGTGTCTTGTAAACAAAAAAACAATGAAAGGCCACACAAAGCACAAACCCTATCTTCACTGGTTGCAATGGGAGTCATAAACATCTTTGGGAGCATATGTATAAGTGTGAGTATGCATGAACATGTATATATACTATAATACTTGCTTAATGTTGGTTTGATATATATTGCAATATTTTCAGATGCTACACACATGTATATATATTGCGCCTAAAATGTTTATAGGTAACGCCTTCTTTCTCAAACTAAAACTCGCTTCCTTCTTCCTACTCAGCACTCTTCAGCTAGGCTGAGTCTCACTGCTATAAAACTTTCTCTCCTACTGATGGGTACCGTAAGGTTCAAAGGGGTTGCAATCCTGCCTGTCACCCTATTTCCTTTCCAAAACTAACCGCCAAAGCACTGTTTTTTGTATCTTACAGATATTCCAGTTACGGGCTGCTCTAGGAGCAAGAGCCCGTGCCAGCACAAGGCTGGCTTAATCTCCAACAACAACAACCATTCCAATCAGTTCACGCTCACCTTTCCTTGAAAATGAACCGATGATACGGTTGGAAACGTTGGAATTCCATTACTAAGATTTGTTAATCACTTTTGTTATTTTAACAATAAATTAGTATTTTTAGAAAACATTTCTTTAACCAAGATATGAACATCGGCCAGCTATTAGCAAATATCAGCCCTGATGAGAAGAGAATAATAAGAAGAATTGAAAAGACCATATATAAAATCAATTCCACTGATGCTGCCATCATCTTTAACAAAATATTATTATTATTATTATTATTCATTTGATAAACATTATTCAAATGGAAGAAACCTACATGGCCACTGAGTTGACATTCAGTCCTCCGAAGAATATGGTGTTCATTTATAAAAAGTTACATTAGAGGAAATACAGAGAGAAGGGATTAGCTTTAAGAAATTAATAAATCAATAAGTAAAAAGAAAAAAAAATAAAGTAGTAAAATGCAAAGTGAATTGTTTTAGTGTGACCTGAATCTCATCAATTTGTGTCTTGTTACTAGATGTAACTTATACCAGGGAAAGGAGACCTCATTCCAGGACGGGGATCCTAATAAGAAAGCAGCTCTACTAATTTACCAGAAAAGCTCGGTTTAGATACTGTCATACGTTACAAGAATTACTAGCTGAAAACAAACTTTACCACAAATGTTCATCCCAAACGAAGCCATTGCCCTCATGTATAATTCCTGATTTAAATATGGGTTCACTGTAACGACACTTAAAGTCAGTCTTAGCACACTAGTAAATCCTAAATTAGTGCACTGTAACAAAAATCCAATCTAAATTTTGGTACATTGTAAAACAAACCAGGCTCATTGTTAGTTCAAAGCACCAAGACCGGAAACCAATATTTAGACAGTGCTATTTCTCATTGTAACAAAACCAACAATGAGCCGTAGCCAGTTATAGGAAGAATGGGTAGTAACCAAAATAAATCAAGGCACACAAAGACAGGTTTGATTCAAGCTACTAACAGTTTATAGCTTATATGTATATATATGTATATGCATATATATTATATAATAATATATGTATACATTGTATACAAAGTATATATAAATAGAATAAATTTTATATATATAAGTATAATATTATATAAAATATATATATGTTTAATAAATACAATAATTAATATAAATAAAATATATTATATATATATATATATATTATATATATAATATATAGTACTGTGTGTGTGTGGGTGTGTGTATGTGCGCACTTACATACATACATACTGTATATATGTATAGGACATAAATATATATATGTGTGTGTGTACATATATACCCTCTTTCCATATATGCCTAATAAACATGAATAGCAAAAGCAAAATGAGCAATGGAGTACAGACGGACATTAAGCGCCCTCCAAACCACTTGCTTAAGACAAAGAAGCATAATGAGGCTCACTCGAACCCTGCTGGACTCCAGCGGTGCCAAAATTAGTCTCAATGTCCTGAAAAAGGTTATAATTGTGGCGATTGCGTGGTGATTGAGGTAATTAGAAATGCATATGAGAGAGAGAGAGAGAGAGAGAGAGAGAGAGAGGAAGGATTCCCAGTGTTATGAGTGGTATCAGAAAATACTTCTGTATTCAAAAATGGTAAATTATTCAATGAATCTATGAGAATATTGACAGGGATGGTTTTTCCAAGGACAAAAAATTTGAAAATAAATAGAATACTGACTAATAACGATCATGGGCGTGCACAAAATGGTGCTCTCTACACATACGCATACACAAGTATGCACTCAATGTATATGCTGGTGTATGTGTATGGGTAGAGTGCACATGCACAAGCATACAAAATGCGGCATATGATGACAGATTACACTGAAAGAAATATTTATATTTCGCTCATTTTTTCAGTTGAAGTTTTAAATATTGGATTTGGTAATAGTTGTATCAACAATCTTTGAGCACTGTCTTTCATTTTTATTTGATTTGATTTTATATCTTGTGATTTCCCAAAGAAAC
>NC_061092.1:41042204-41049704 GCF_015104395.2 Macrobrachium nipponense | reverse complement strand
TACAATCCCTTGCATTTGCACCTCCTGAAGATGTATGTAAGCTTTTTAACAACTTCGTACAGTCGTTAGACTTACAGACTGATGAAATCCTGTGCGACTTCTTAGTTTATTCTGAAACACTTGGCTAGGGATAATTCAGAGAGGAAGAAGAAGGAGACCTACTCTTGATACTGACATGTGGTCGGTCAATGGTCTAGTGAAAAATAATTTCAGTGGAAGGGTGGCACCATCCGTTCAATAAGCGGGTTTTAAGTACGGAATCCTACAGTAACGAAGCTTTTGAGGAAACTAAGGAAGGAGCAAGCAAGCAATGGATTCGAAATTTCTAGGAAAAACGAGAGATAAAACATAGTCAATGAACGTCTGAAAAAAAAATTGTGGATGAATACAGCCGCGAGGACGGTTAGATTTTTTAAAAACAATTGCCCATAACTTATAAAATTCCTGCCTGTTAATTAAATTTGGAGTTATCTTTTTTGTTTTTATATATTTAGCTTTACAACTATATTCCTTCTGAAAAAAATGCTCTAAAAAATAAAATGGTTTGATTTAGTATTTCTAAATAAACCATTTAGATGAATTAGACATTTTACCTACTGTAAATGACTAAATACTAACTATTCTTGAACAACCATACTATCAGTTATTAGTTAATTAAAAACAAAAATTAGTTTCAAAGTGTGTATGTAAAAGTGTGTGTGTATGCAATATATATATATATATATATATATATATATATATATATATAGATATATATATATTATATATACCATTCATTTCGACGAATTGTTATTTTGACGAATTTTCATTTCGACGAATTGTCTTCGACGAGTTGTCTCAATCTACCAATTGTCTTTCGACCAGTTACCAGGCTACCAGAGTAAGAAAGGAAATAGACGACAAGGTGTTGGCAGCTCATCTATCTCATGTTTCAAATGAGTGGTTGGCTAGATTACCTTAAGAGTGATGTTGATAAAATGGTAAAACCTTTCACAGCCTTGGTGTGAATGCAAATGGTTATACATTTCCTACACAATTTGTCCTGATAAAAATAATTTATTATTATTATTATTATTATTATTATTATTATTATTATTATTATTATTATTATTATTATTATTATTTATTATTATTATTATTATTTACATGAAACAATGTTTCTAGTACATCAACTGGTAAATTACACAGTTTCTAAGAAAAGAATGACCGAATGGCACAGAGGAAAAAGAACAATAAATTTTTGTTTGGTCTAAGTACCAGACCATTTAAGAAAGTGTTACGCCAATTTCTTAGAATGCTTTATTAGTCTTTGGTAGATAGCTCACCAAAACATCACATTTTATAATTCTATGTCCAATATCCTCAACCTAGAATATCCCAGCGTTTCTCTTTTTCTCAGATTCATTACCAAAGATATGAAAGTTCTTTTTCATAACTCGAGCATTTGGAACTAAGGTAACAGCTTGGGTTATAAATTAGTGAGTAAGGGAACTGAAAGAAACTAAATTACCTTATGAGTTATGGAACACTAACTAAGAGGCACTTGCAGGTTGTGATTAAGATTTCTCATATGTATTACTATGCTAAAGTCTGAACCCTTTTCGTGGACCATCCCAGGCCCTCGGGCCATCATATTGGCAAGTTTGAATTTATACTACATGGGAGAAGATGCACGTTAATTAAACAAACTGTAGCTATGTTGTTCTTCCATGAAGATGTCACACTAGTTTTCCTACTTATTATGCAAAAAATTTGCACCCTTTTTGATGTCCTATCCTGGCACATGGAACATGCCTCATTTTTACTCCTATTAATTATCTTCCGTTGGAAGAGGTTAGCCCTTCTATGAACAGACTTCAGTCTATTTTACCCAAGAGTGCTTCGTGCCAAGTTTAGCTGGTACTTATCCACCGGTTCTCGAGAAGAGGCCGGAAATATGAAAAGAAGACATCACATACGAAATACTTTCAGCTCAGACCATTTGGATAGGTTCCTGAGAATATTTCCCTAATTAGCAGTCCTAACATATCATTGGTCAATTATGTAGGATACCATACAGTAATTCACTGCAAAATTAACAAAATAAATTAAGAAGTAAATTCAGAAGATAAAATGTGAATCATGTAGCCTCCCTCCTTTGTATTCACTTAAGACCACAACAGTTGATTTGATCTGCCATATGATCTGATGTTTAAACATTATTATGAGCCATTTTCATTTCAACAACTACTGATTATTCTTCCGAAACTTGACTGGCGTCTTTTACCAGCCATACGACTTTTAAGGACTGCATTCATCGTAAAATTAGTATTTTATATTAATTCTTATACATATCTATATATGTGTAATGTCTTTCAATCATTCCACAAGAAACAGCACAACAAGCGCTGTCAACAGTTCAATTATGGATAATTATTCATATCCAATTACTGATTGACATTTCATGCTATGAAATTTGAATTAATTACAGCTATTTATCTTTAAGTCCCTTTATTGTTTTGCATTGTTGGATCAAAGATAGTTACTATTAAAATAAAATATTTAAAAAAAATTTGAATGCTTTGAATGCTCAAAAAGACACGATGTAACTGAAGAAAAGGAAACAAGAAGAATTGCATTCTATTTTTGAAAAGAATAAATTGAATAGGAGGTGCTCATTAGATACCCTAGATTCAAAGAGAGGCTTGTGTCTGTAGAAAACTATACATCAAGCTTGCTTCATCATAGCGTATTGGCTTTAAATAAACCTAAACTAATATTAAATAATTAAATAAAGTATAAAAAGCTTTCTCAGTTGATGCTGACGAATCCCCAGATTAGTTTCTGTCCAGTTTGTAATTTAATATTTTCCTTTCAGTCTGGCTAACAATCCTATTATATTATAATGGCAATGGCTGGTATAAATCATGATGCTACTCATAAACAAAGTTTGTAATTTGAATTGGTAACAATTTTGGTAATTTCTAAGTAAAATAACACCGAAAACAAACGCAAATAAAATGTTTAGGCCAATAATAAAAACCAGAATATATATATATATATATATATATATATATATATATATATTATATATATAGTATATATATATATGTATATATAATATATTATATACACATACATACACACATACATATATATATATATATATTACATTATTTGGATTTCTGGTAATAACTTTCAGACCTAATTACTTAACTTGAACTGTGAGACTTCCAGTTTTTAATTATGGGCTAAATAATTTATTTTGTGTTTGTTTTCAGGGTTATTTTACTTAGAAATTACCAAAATTGTTGCTAATAAAACTTACAAGAGCTTTGTTTATGAGCGTGCATTATGATTTATACCAGCCATTACCATCATAATATAATAGGCTTGTTGGTCAGACTGAAAGGAAAATATTAAATTACAAACTGGACAGACATGAATATGGGGATTCGTCAGCATCAAGTGAGTTTTTTTTATACTTTATTTAATATTAGTTTAGGTTTAGTTCACGTTTACTTAAAGTCAATAGGCAATGATGAAGCAAGCTTGATGTATAGTTTTCTACAAACACAACCCTCTCTTTGAATCTTGGGCATCTAATGAGCACCTCTTATTCAATTTATTGTTTTAAAAAATAATTCAATTTTTCTTGTTCCCTTTTCTTCAGTTACAATCTGTCTTCTTCAGCATTCAAAGCATTTCAATGTTATAACTTTTGCTTTGTAATATGAATTTCAACATTTCCAAAGAATTCAATGAATAGTTAGACTTCAAACACTAACTTCAAAACCTACCTCGAACTGGAACTAATGGAATTGTACTATAAATGTTAGAATTACCATGAAAGTTACCAACACTCAATAAAACTGAATGTACATGCTTTTGCGTTTCGGTATCAAAACTGATCGAAAATTCGATATGCTTCAGTTACCTCGTGAAGTTCATTCGAACTGGACAGCTGGGTATTTTATAATAAGTACCCTCTAAACATAAGAATGCTAACTCAGCACAAAATTATTTTCAAAGAACTGAAAGTTTCCTTTTCATGTGAGCACATAGCAATAACTTTTTCGAAGACCGAGTTCTGCAAACATGATCTAAAGTTCACAGACTTCTGCAAAGGCATTTTGACTTCTGAAAAGATATTTTTAGAAATTGACTGTCTGAATAGTGTGAAGATTTGAAGACTTTTAGAGACTGACTGTTTGAATATCACTAAGCCTTTCCTTAAAATGACTTTTTGAACTTTATAATGGCTGGCGTTTTGAACCTGAGATCTAGGCTTCTTCTAAGGTTTTCCGAACCTAAAGTTCTGGATTAATTAAAGAATGTTTTAAAAACACATCCCGTAAAGAATTTCTACACAAAACGGTTGAAAAACTGCAAATATAAAAGACACTATGAACATGACCGTCACATTCTTGCAAAAACTTTCTGTGCAAGACTGTTTGAAATATTTAATAAGTGTTAGCATTACTATTTGAAGTCCATAAAGAGTTTCTGAATTCGCTGGAGTTCTGAGTCTGACTGTTTTAGAGTTCCTGAGTCTGACTGTTTGAATTCTGCCGACTTTCTAGGCCTAACTGTTTTGAATTCTGTACAGATTTTTAGAACCTGACTAGGAATTCCTTGTTGAAATGTACAAGTACTTTTACAGGCAGTTATTCTTCAACGAGGAATTACCTCCAAGTCATGTCTCACATTTTAATTACATTCGTCGCCGTATTTGTCTATGAACCTTGATTTATGTACTGACAAACGCTACAAAATTACTAGCTATTGGCAGACCTTACCACATAAAATTCCTTCTTAAACGATGACATTGCCCTCATGTATAAATCATGATTTAAATATGGGTTCACAGTAGGGAGACCTAAAGTCAGTCTTGGCACACTAGTAAATTCTAAGCTAGTGCACTGCGACAAAATCCAAACTAAGTCTCGGTACATTTAACAAAAAACCAAGCTCATCCTTAGTTCAAAGCACCAAGAACCAAAACCAGTTTTTGGACACAGTACTATATCTCATTGTAACAAAACCAATAATAAGCCGTAGCCAGTTATTGGAAGAACAGGAAGTAACCAAATTAAAATAAGGCACATAAAGACTGGTTCGATTCAAGCTGCTAACATATGCTAAAGAACCGAAGGAACTTTATCTCAAAACTTATCTATACACCGTGGTAATGGGAACTTTGATCTTAAATTCGAGTGAAATTCAGAATCAATAAACAATATCATCTGCTTGGGCAGAATTAGCAGTTCAAAACCATTATTCATTCCGCTGATATTTTTGAAGTTATTAGTGTGACGTAAGCATCCTTAGACTACACTTTGGGATTGAAAAACACCCTATAAGATAAATGACAGTTTATTCTTTCTTTCTTATTACAATAGTCTGGGTTCATAATGCTTACCAAGTCTACTTTATTCTGGCATGCTATCGTTAAAAATTATGTTGTATTTGCATGTATGTATATACTATATATATATATATATATATAATATATATATATATATATATATATATATTATATATATATATTACATGTATAAGCAACAAGGTACATAAACGGTGATGAATTAATTATCTTATAAACTAATAATTATGTAAGATGTATGTAATGCAATTATCCACTGGTTCATTTAGACCTATAAGTATTTCAAAGACATCAATGATACAAATGTTTAAATTCCTGAACATTGCTATATTTAATGGGGAGGAAATCACTATCTTGGTTAACCTTTTTGTCAGGTATGGTTGATGGTGATAATATCAGTAAATAAGTAAAAATGTTCAATAAATTATAATTCCTGCAAATAAGGAGGCTTCGGTAATAAGTTAGGATTTCAGGAAGTACGAATAAATCTTTAATCATTTTTATAAGCAAGTATGCAAAATTCATCAATAAATAATATCATCAATAGGATTATGTTTTTCTCGCAATTATTTTGCCACTTGTGTCAATATGCTGAAAACCTAAAACATTCAGGTTTAAAAGACGTTATCTACTATATACAAAAGAGCAAGAGATACTGCTTATTAATACGAATATTTGCACAATATGACTATATTCAAAGCGTCCTAAGATAAACTTACGCATGACAATGAAAACGCTTTACATTTACTACGCAGGCGAATGTTAAAATGAAACTTCTTTTCTCTTATGGATAAGGAAATGTGAGGGTTCTGGTTTACTCTTGTACCATGACAAAAGTAACTTCTTTTCTTCTCTTATTCAATTGTTAAAGAAGGTTAAAGATGAAGATCAATTGGTTGTCTCTTTCCTGAATGTTATAAAATTTCGACTGTAGATTTCAACGGTATTATATACTCAGTTTTTTTTTTTAAGAGTATGAATGTGAAAAAGCAATATACTACAATACATCCATTATCAAGACAGGCAGCCGTTCCAAAATGAGTCTACATCCAAGTTTTATCTCAAAACAATAGTTACTGAGACATCTTACTCATAATTTGTTCTCGCCGAGTTTAGTGTTGATATAAAAGTTAATTTTTCAGAAAATTATTTTATCTTTACATCTACTTACGTCAACAGCCGACTCGTGATTTATGGGCCACCTCAAAATTTTTGTTAATATTTCCTTTCATTTAACAGCAATACATATTTAAATATCGCCCTCATTGAGAAAGAAATACATAAAATCGTCTGCATATTATATAGCTGTCTGCATACTTCCTTTCAAATCTCTATATCTGTACGTTCTTCAGTACAGCTCAAGTAGAGCATTCATTTTGGCAGTGATTTTTCTTCATTCCCTAGCCAGATATTTCTGGATGACAAATGTAAGTGAAAATACATAATGATGTTTTAAATTACCAGGAAATAAGTTTATTTTGGAATTAAAATATCTTTATATCAAGAAAACGAACTTGCAATATTGTTACAATTAGTGCACCTCACCTCATATAAGCGCCTGCATGGGGATAAAAACTATTGCTCTTCTTGGACAAGGTATAGACTTAGTTTTTACAGTATCAAGGGAGAATTAAACAAAGCGATATAAGTGGTTAACAGACTGAAAAATGAGGCACCTGTTCAATATAACAGTAGGAATGCCATAAAACCCATGTAACTTCTATAGAAAATATTTTATAGGCTATATTCAGTGTCAGTTTCCACATGAGCAGCTGGGGAGTAGGAAAATTCTAGGTTCACTGCAAAATGTGTAGAAAATTACGCTCATGATTTTTTTTACCTAATTCAGTATGAGTGTTAAGAAAAGCCTATGGACACCAATTTTAAATAAGTTCAGTTTGATACTGATCGGTAATTCATATTTTCTTGGTTAACGAAGACCCAGAGAGCGATTTAAATCGGCAGAACTCTTATAACATGCTCCTCTTTTGCTTTCCGTAAGAGAAAACTATTGCGAGGGTAGAGGGCGGCAAATTGGTACGTTGATCATCAACCCTCCACTCAGCAAACATACCAAGTTGCAGCCCTCTAGCCTCAGCAGTTTTTATCTTATTTAAGCTTAAATTTAATCATGA
>NC_061092.1:41024704-41037204 GCF_015104395.2 Macrobrachium nipponense | reverse complement strand
TTTATAGCTGAATAATTCCAATAACTCGTTTTATAGAAAAGATCGGACGGTGAAGAAAAGGACTTTAAATAGTTTTATAGATAGTAAATCATGAGTCTTTCATACCATACGAATTTGAATTCAGTTTAAGCGTTTCTAAGCATCAGATATTCGCTAAAAATTCATGTAATCAAGGACTATAATAAAAACAAATGAAGAATGAAAACATATCTACACACAAGCCTGTCTTTAAAAAATAAAATAGAAAAGAAAAAAAATCACCAAAAAACATAAACTGACTACAGAAATTAGTCAATACGAAAACTCAGAACCACAGAATTCCCTAAAGCAAAAAAAAAAAAAAAAAGACGAAGGAAAAAAAAAACTCAAATAAATTCTTCGGCCATAACTACGGGGAATAATAATCCCGCGGCATTGCAGGAATCGGGCAGAAAGTCCGTAATATTATTTCCATCCTGCGTTCCAAGCAACGTTACGGACTGAGGAGGAAATATGGCAGAACATTCTCAGGTTTCACGGATTGGGGGACTGAGGATCTGAGGATGAAGGCGAGGTGGGAATTATCGAGGGGAGTTTTGGCCACATCTACTGGCGTTCGCCTTTATCTGCTACTGAGCGCTCTTTCTTACATTCACACAGACATGAAAAACGCATCAATATATATACATACATAGTACATACTTGCACATGCACGCACGCACGCACACTACACACACTATATATACATATGACATACATACATACATACATACATATATAAATATATAATATATATATATATATATATATATATATATATATATATATATATATATATATATATATATTATGTACACACACACGCACACACACACACACACACACACACATATATATATATATAATATATATATATATATATATATATATATTATATATATATATACAATACATATAACTACTTGTGTGTGTTTGTGCATTTGACCAAGTATTCGCAGAGGGAAATGTGGAAGAGACTACTGTCCTGTTTCTTCTGTTTCTGGCCCTTATCTAGGGAAACACCTCCCCACTGTATATCAAGAAACGCACACATGTATTTCGTAAAATAATATATATATATATATAGATATATATATATATATATTAAATATATATGTGTGTGTGTGTGTGTGTGTGTGTGTGTGTGTGTGTGTGTAAGAATATTTACTACCAACGTAGGTCCCGCGTGTCACAAAAGGCGACTAAAAGGACAGCTACTGTCTTACAGTCTTACTTTTTTTAGTAAAAGGCTAGGCCCACCGCCAATAACTGTGGTTATGACAGCAAAGGCATGCGGTCGTAAAAACCCTTTGCCAAATGATAATAAGCCATGCCTGATGTTATAAGGAAAGGCACATTAGGCAACCATCCCTTTAGTGTACGGATAACGGTGGGAAAGAAGAAGAAAATATATATACGCATATATATATAATATATGATATATAATATATATGTATATATACATAAATAAAAATATATTTATGCATATAAATACTATATATATATATATATATATATATATATATATATATATATATATACATATGTGCATGTATATATATATATATATATATATACATATATATTTATTTATTTATATAATATCTATATATTATATATATATATATATATATATATCTATATATATATATATATATATATACTTAAGTGTGCATGTGTATGTGTGAGTGTGTGTGTAAAATTGTTACATACTGCAAAGTAGTAACTTTAAATGCTTAATACCAGTTATTTTAGGTAAATAAATCAGACACATCTGGTTTTTTGTTCAGATTTAAATCCCAACTTCACATAATCTATTCCCTGACCTAAATGAAAGTTTGCCGTCTGAGTTTGCCTTCTGAAAAACATTTCAAATCCAGATAAAACAAGAATTCCAAGGGTCTAGAAGTTGTGATAAGTCTGCAATGCAAAAACAGAAGAACATTAGATTTAATGACCTCGTTAATATGCTTTGGCAACCTAATGTCTACAGTGCATCCGATTTCTGAATGATAGATTTCCAGGGCACGATCATTAAATCTTCACTTCTAGCCCTACTCAAGGCATGACAGATTTACACTTGAAAAAGACCAGATTGTCTCCCTGAGCTAAGGACGTGAGGTATATGGGATACATAGGCCTATCTTATTTGTCAGCTGTTTTGCCTTGTTACTCGAGATCTCACGTGGGAGGAATGGGTTAAACTGGGTGCCGACTAGACTTGTTTATGGTCAGTCTCTATAAGAGACCTTTAGAACTGTGTATAATTTCCGTGTTTCTTTTATCTAAGATTCAACAATTAACTGCGATCAGACTTGTAGAAGTTCAAGACTTTTCAGAGTTTACGAATTCTAATTAGGAAAAACTCCGTTCAAAGTTCACAAAACAGGATTATCTCCATCTATTCAATCCCTGACCATTTTTTTAGAATAAAAAAAAACCAGTATTTTAGGACAGAGATAATAGAACTTTAATAAACAGTTCAGTTGTTTCTGAATATGCTTGTCAATTTTCGTGACGTTTTGATGTTTACATTGGACCGTTCTCTTAGGTCATTTGGGAAAAATCTTAAAAGGTCATACTGACAACATTCCGTGACACTATTCAGTATATCTCTCAAGAGCATCATGCAAGTCCCTATTAGCTTCCCAAGCGGTTCTAATAAATCATCCTACAAAGTCATAACGAAATATCTCCTAAAGCAGTGGTTCCCAACTTTTTTTTTCTTTTTTTTTGTTTTTGTTTTGCCACGGCCCACCTAATCACCTCTAAAATCCTGATGCACCCTTTGGTTATATATAATTCTTATATATTCACGTTTATAAAATCTAAAAGGCCATGAACTTGGTTTAAACATTGTCGAAGTTCCGCCCTTAAAAATCAAATTACCACCCCCCCCCACCCCCCCCCCCCCACCCAAATGCTTAAGAACCAACATTCTAAAGGCATATTATTAATAAGTCCTTAAAAATCCTAAGAAAACATACTCTTAAGTCCCTATTAAAACACCCTTCAGTATCTTACTGAGCCATGTTCCAGGATCCTATTAAATCCACCTTCCAAGGCCTTGTTAAACTTATCTTGGAAGGTCATACCAAAACATGCTGTAGGTAAAAAGTTGATCAGTTACTGTACAGTGTGGGGTCTGCGGTGGAAGGATGAAACCAACATTCTTTGGAAGCTTGAATCTAAAGTCAATGGCCCCTGTGTGTTGGCTCCATCTGAATAGGTATCATCTCGTGAAATAATGATAATATTGCATCATTCTGAAGGCCCTGACGATTCAAACGAAAAGTGTTAATTATAATATCCTCCGGAGGCATATCAAAGCATCTATTAAGGACCTATCAAAGCTCTTCTTCCAAAGCATCAATTAAACATCTCAAAACTCATTAAATCATTATCCAACCTTCTATTAAAATGCCCCTCTTATCCTACAACAGATATCCTCAGGGGTCCTATAAAAACGACGTTCGAGGCGACATTATGAATTATTCCTCAAGGTTATATTAAAAAAGTAAAAAGAATCTTACTACAACATCTTACAATGTCCTATTAAGACCATCCTGCGCTTTTGACATTGTGAACTATTCTTCAACGTTAAGAGATCCTATTAAAACATTAAATGTTTTAATAGGATTTTTTTTACATTTTCAATGGTCTTAATAGGACAGTGTAAAATTGTTACACTGTCCTACTAAGACCATCCTACGCTTCTACCAACATCATCCTTCCAAGCCTTACGAAACTATCCTACAAGAACCTTTTAAAACATCCCTCCATGCCTTGTCAAAAACTTCCTCCAAGGTCCTATCAAAACATCTTTAAAGGCACTAATAAAGGAATTCTCTCTGCTATAAAACTTTTTACGCGAGTAATTGTTTTTATTAAATTGGGTTAGACAGTAAATTGAGCACTAGAAAATAAGTAGGCAACACAGACCTCAATACACCTGGATAAGATACTAACAGTTATGAAACTAACCTGACTGATTTGTATAATTTAGTGTCTCATTTCAGCACGGGCCCTTTCTCCATGAGCAACCTGGAGCCGCTTACACAAAATATTGAGATTTGCAATCAACACGAATGGCAGAAACAGTACGAGTTAACAGTTGTGTTCTTTGATAGTTGTCTGCAGTTTGTGAATACATTTTGAAAAGTAGCCTGAGTAGCAACTTATACAGTCTTAAAGCCTACTGAGGCTAGAGGGCTGCAAATTGGTAGTTTATCATCCACGCTCCAATCATCAAACATACCAAATTGCAGCACTGTAGCCTCAGTAGTTTTTAGATTATTTAAGGTTAAAGTTCCCCATGATCGTTCGTCTAAGACCGCTATAGCTGCTAACAACACAGGCCACCAAGGGCCCTGGCTGAATTGCATACAGCATTTTATACTCTGTACAGAAAACTAGATTGCACCAAAGAAAGTTCGGCTAATTTTTTTTTCTTTTACTTTATTGTAACTAAAAGTACCCAGTGAAATTGCCTGCAAAATTAAAATATTTTGGAAGGTTGCTTTAGTAGTAAGCTATACAAAGTCCTTTTTCCCCTACGATGTAACCACAGCTACCCAGCATGACTGTATCATGACTGGAATTACAAATCACAGTAAGCAATAAAGAGTAAGAAAGATTTCTAACCATATTTCCATTCTATCAGGAGAATGTTTTTCGGTCTCACAAGATGTTGATAAGGCATAAATGCACTAGAAATCCAATCATTGACTAACATTTTAATTGTCTACGTATGACATAAAAAACGCGAGGAAATAAAATATGGCCTTATTTAATCATAAATGCAATCATAACTACACACACACACACACACACACACACATATATATATATATATATACTATCTACATATACCTATATATATATATATATATATATATATATATATTATATATATATATATAGTATATATCGTAAATGTATTATATAATATACGTATATATATATATATTATATAATATTATATATATATATATATATATATATACTATATATATATATTATATATATATATATATAGTATATATATATATATATATTCATAAATGTATATATATACATATATATATATTATATTATATTGAATAATATTATACTAATATAACCACTTAATACATCAAAATTATAACGAAAACTCATTCAATGACAATTTTTTGTACTTGTAACGACGAAAGACAATGATAAAATATGTACTTACCCATCGCATGAGACCAAAATCAACGGAAAATGTTTTCATTTAATAAGTACGAAAGGCAATAAATATATTCGATAACCACCGTATTTGCTTAATATGCTTGAAATGCAACCAACGAACCGTGTAATCCGCGGATTAGATATTTCCAGTGTACATAAAAAAAAGACTGCAATAAAAGCACGAATCCGCAGCGAAGCTTTTCGCTAAATTACACTTTAAACTTTAACCATCAAAGCGCCTCACAATTTAATGCCATGAACGAAGTATATGGCAAACATCATACGGCTGTTCAGTAAAAAAAAAAAAAAAATAGTAACCAGAAATAACAAACTCTAATGACAATTGACAAAACACTTTTCTTTAATTTTTGATCATGGAAAATGTTCACAACTCATCACAATAAAAATGTTTTACATTATCTATAAATTCCAGCTGTTGTTTACCTACTGCATACTATTCCTGCTTTTGTAGTTTCAGCCACACAGCCTGTCTTCATTCAATAGGCAGGTCCACGGCATCTTTTCTCTTTTTTGGTTTATTCCGGCATGGGCTACATACAGGCATGTAGTTTCATTTCCTAAAGGCCCTTGCGTTACAATCCATTCATGATCAACAAATAATATCAACTCAAAATGGGGCAACCGAACGAAGGCCTATATTCATAAAATATCCTTTCGGGGACCATATCATTCTCAAAATTTCACTCGGAAAATCTGAATGATACTGATATAATTCATTTTTTCGAAGACAGTGGTAATACGGAATCCTATTCTAAGAATCTAATTTTTCAAAGATAACTCGAATATCCCGATTTATTCAAATGTACGCTTGTGAAAACACCAATGCCTTTCTAAAATTACCACGTATCATATAAAAAATGCATTAGTTTTAAATCTTGTAGTAGTATTGCCATGTAAAATTAGTGTATGGAGCAAGATGGGTGACTAGAATACCTTTCTTGCGCTGTTACATAGAGATAACATTGCCTTTATTGCTGCAATTTTGTGGTCTTGTATGTGGCCACGGAAATGATAGTTTATGGGCAAGACAGAACTAAAACTCTTTCTCTGAGTTATTCATTTAAATTTGTTTCTTTTTACCTACTATATCACATGGCTTAACTCTAACCCCTAATAATAATGTGTTTTTTATGCTAATATTTCATAGATCTGATGATTTTTATGTAAAATGCTTTTAATGGATATTTAGATATAAATCTTTGTGTATATTACTTTAAATCTATATGTATATTACTTTAATCAGTAGAGGTTAAAGTTTATACAAACATTTTATGTATATTTTAATCCAATGCACATTGTAAGAATACCCACTATAATATTGTGGAAAAAAGGTATCATTATTATTATTATTATTATTATTATTATTCTTGACAAATTCTCGCAGTGAATATAAGGTGATACAAAACAGTAATACACATAACATACATACACACACACACACATATATATATATATATATATATATATATATATATATATATATATATATATATATATATATTATAAATCAAATGGAACCCAATGCGCACATGGAATTGGATCTTGGTAGAATTTATGACAATCAATGGTTAGCACTGCGTCACGTGATGAAGTAGATAAACTAAAAATAAAGTCGAAAATAATAGTTTACAGAAAGTATTTTAGCTATTCATCTTGCCCCATACACAATCCTTTTCATGGCCATATAAAAAGCCATAAAATTTTACAATGAGGCCAACGTACTCTTGATGTGACAGTACTGAAAATAGTTATTTTAGCTATTCACCTTGCCCCATTGTACTATAGATTTCCATGGCTACACAGGCCACAAAATCTAAAATCTGTGCAAACTCCTTAGAAACAATCGAATATAAGACAAGGATTCCGTCTTATCTTAGTCTTTCACGAAAACAATAAAGGACATTGTTATTACCACCGGAATCACAGTCGGAAAAACCGATAAGCAAAAATAGATTTCACAGTAGTATGTAAGTATATTGCTATATACAGGAAGCTTTCGCTAACTTGATCGATTGGCCTCTTCAGCCTGAATAAACAGAATATTAGATATATGACAACATCTTTGAAAAATGGAAGTTACAAAATAGCTTGTTATTCTTTCAGGTAACTGCAGAATTGTTCAATAGCTGTTTTATAACTTCCATGTTTCAGAGATGTTGTCATTTAAGTAATATTATGTCTATGTTTATTCAGGCTGAAGATGCCAACTGATCAAGTTGGCCAAAGCTTCCTGTACATAGCAATATACATACATATTACTGTGGACTTTCTTTTCCATTTAAGATCCCGAAAAGTGATGGTATAAAAAAAACTGCATGTCACTTTAGTCATCTGAAAATAAGATTCTGGGTTACCATGGGCCCTGAAGAGAACAAGAATTGGCACTATTCCAAGTGTAACATTTTATTATCATGTTCTTCTAAAAAGTTATAGCCATAAATTTAGAATCTCATGTCATCATGCTCCTCCAAGACTTGAGTTACCATTGACAAAAGGTATCGGCATAAGATTTCGTGTTAACAATATAAAAAGGGCATCACTTAAGTCCCAAGAAGATTTTATGTTGTTGCATTAAAATACTGAGATGCATGGTGGACATAATTGAGGAAATCATACTGAGGTTTCGATTCATAACTGATAATAGGAATTATATAAAAAAGGGACGTGCCAGTCAATCGGTACATTACACATACTACTGTAATGTGTAATGTACCGATTGATTGGCTCGGGTCAAAGATTTTATATAAGATCACAGGTTTTATTGAAAGAAATTTGATAGAGACAGCTTGCATTCTTCACAGCAAATGAAATTATTTCAATTTATCGCTTAGTTTATATAAATTAGATTCTTTTAATTTACATGTCATGAGACGTCAGTACATATTGGATAATGTTATCCATTAACTATCATATAACATACGCTTGTTTACATAGTGTTACACTGTTTCAAATGGATGCCTTACCTCATTTGATATTTTGGTATTTTTCATTTCTTCAACTACTATTCTTGTTTTACTGTTATTTTACTGCTGAATGGTTTGCAGCTCAAACTGCTAGTTTTTGGTAACGGTATGCCATATGTTCAAGATTTTAGGCCTTTCTTGGCTACATTCATTGTAAACTTTATCCCTTTCCTTAATAAACGCTCCAAGAAGAGGTCCACTGGAGGACGAAGCTATTGGGCATTTTCTAAGCAAAATTCTTTTCATTTTCATGTGTGGAATGCAACTGAATATATATATATATATATATATATATATATATATATATATATATATATATATATATATATATATATATATATATATATATATATATATTATATATATATATATGTTACGCATAATGTGGATAATTGCCTAATGTGAACATTAGGCAGAAAAATTGCCTAATCTCCATATTAGGCAATTTGTTTTGCACAATGTTGACAATAGGCAAATTACTTGCCTATTGTCAACATTATGCATGATTTTCAGATTAGGCGAGGGTATTTTGCCTAATGTGAATTGAATGACGAACCACTGTAACTGGAGTGTTGTTCGAATTTTGTTCAAAACTTTGGGTCTGTCACTTAAGCCATTATCCATTGGTCAGTGTGCTACGCTGAAGGTCCCGGATGTCGATCGTGGTCCAACAGATCCTAAGAATCTGTTAGTGGTCGTCCTCAAGGAACAAGATGGACTATACACTGTAGGTTGTCGGGAGGGAATTCTTGGACCAAAATTTACAGCAGCTGATCTAAGTGCAATCAAACAGGCCCTGATAAAGTCTGGAGAGGTTCCTGATATCTGCCTATCGATTAGAACAGCAACAGCCAGAGCCACTGGCGGGCAAGGATATATAAAGTGTCAATGTACTACTCAATGTACATCAGGACGATGCAGCTGCCTAAGAAAAAATTTTGAATGCAACTCGCACTGTCACCCGGGCAGATCATGCAAAAATTTCTGACTGGACTCTACTGAACCCTGAGATCTATTGACTTATTTCTCTTTTACTGATACTACATTAATTATGTTTATTTATTCAAATAAATTAGAATTCTTTTAGCTGTCTCTACATTAACCATGTTACATTCTCTTGTAACCTCCCGTGGGTTGTCTGCTGAATTAATTCCCATTTCTACACTAAACCATAATATATGTTTAGATTAGGCAGTCGTATTCACATCGGGCAAAAATGAGCTGCCTAATTTGAACAATAGGCATGTTTGGCCTAATGTTAACAAATTGTAAACTTTAAGCAAACTGCTTGCTTAATGTACACATTAGGCAATTTTCTGCCTAATGTTCACATTAGGCAATTATCCGCATTATGCGTAACATATATATATGTGTGTGAGGTTTTAGTCTTCCTTTTTCACAAAGATAGATATATGAGGTTGCAGTCCACAGGGGATAAGAAAAGATGAAATTCCTTTTAGCTCAACAGTTTCGGCCTCCACTGGCCCTTATCGAGAGCTGTTTATTAACTGTTAATAAACAGCTCTCAATAAGGGCCAGTGAAGGACGAAACTGTTGTCCTTTTAATAAACAGCTCTCGATAAGGGCCGTGGAGGCCGAAACTGTTGAGCTAAAATTGGAAACAATTTCAGCTTTTCTTTTCCCCTATGGACTACAATCCCATATATATATATATATATATTATATATATATATATCTATATATATATATATATATATATATATATATTTGTTTTTTATTTCGTCAACCTTCGTTTCCTCTTTAGTCACATCAAAATATTCATTCCTAAGTATTCTGGCTTTCTTGGTCAGTTAATGCCCGTTACTGTTTTACGTGTCCCTTGTAAACGGTTGTTAATTTTAGTAAATAATATTTGGTGTTAGTAGTTGCTACAAGAATGAAAAATGGCAAGTCCTCAGTGATATGAGTAACATTAGGTGACATGGCCTTTCAAAAGGATGTTATAGTAGATTCACATCAACCGTGCATTTGACGTCTAGGCCAGTCCCTTACGACGCTCCTGATTGGCTGTTGATAAGCCAATCGCGTGGCTGGAAACTCTCAGTCTCTCGAGAGAGTTCACATAGGCAGGATGTATGTTCCACCTCTCCTGAAAGACGTATCCCTCAGGATATGTGAACTCTCGCGAGAGACTGGAAGTTTTCAACCCTGTCATTGGCTTATCAACAGCCAATCAGGAGCGTCGTAAGGGACTGGCCTAGACATTAGATGCACGGGTGATGTGAATCTACTATAGTAGTCTTTCAAACTTCTGACATGTGCATGACTCTACTCGTAAGAACAGGATATGGTACTGCTACAGTGTTCCGAGAAGATGAAATAAAGTTGTGGCTTCATGAAAACAATAGTTGCTTTAGACACAGTCATCCAGACGACTGTTACTGCTATCGAATGAACGCCATATTCTTTGGAAGCTTAAATTTTCAGTCAGTGGCCCCTGTGTCCTTGTTCCTTATGAATAGGGTTCATTGAGAAACAAGGCCAGCTAAATCTAAAACAACAACAAATCCACAGTTTTGTACATGTGCATATACTATTTAAAGATAAATTTGTACAGAAAGTCTTCGGGAAACTGTTCGATTCCCCTTGTCAATCGAACAGTTTTCCGAAAGCTTTCAATATAGATTTTATCTTTAAATATACGCAAACATACGTAACTGTGGATTTATTTGACCATTTCAAGACTCGTACCGCTATGAGTAGTTTTTTTAATAGGATTCACCCTCTGAAAAGAAATAAGAATCAGAAGAATGAAGATAAAGGACGTAACGTCGACCCAGAGAATATTTGGTATCGGCACGATTTTCCCAAAGGATTTATACAGGGTGTCCATAAAGTCCCAGTACCATTACAGGTATTTATTGCTCAGAAAGTATATAACATAGAATAATGCGGTTTTTTGTAGAATGTTCTACATTTCCTCAAATATACATTCAGGGGGCCTCTTGCAATACATATCACATGTGCACCTCCAGTTGCCATTAATAAGTTGTCCAAACAGTTGACGTTGATATGCTGCAGCGCGTATGGAGGGAGGGAGATGGAATATCGTCTCGACATTGTGAGGCAACTGGAGGTTCACATGTGGAATATATTGCATGAAGTGCTCAGGAAGTAAACTTCAGGCAATTATAAATATCACCGTCGTGGATATAAGAATAACTTGCTGTTACCGCCGTTTTCTCAAGAATGTAATAAGGGCACGGCCTCATTCATGACGGTTTTGCTGTATTGACACGATCTCCAGAAGCGATTTATGTAATAGGTCACAGATGAGGTTGAGAAAATGAAATTTAGCTACCACGGTCTTCCTAACAGGGGAATAAAAGGCAAGGCCTCAGTCATGAGACTAAAAACTGGTCTTACTAAAGTCTTCAATATGGATGAATAAAATGCCAGGTATTAATCATGTGCTGTAAAGGACAAAACAATTCATGGCCTATGTCGAATAAGACAATAACAAGATCTAATGTTATCGTCAATTCCTGTGGTAGTTATATAAGGCATATCTGG
Organism: Macrobrachium nipponense; assembly: GCF_015104395.2. Taxonomy (NCBI): domain Eukaryota; kingdom Metazoa; phylum Arthropoda; class Malacostraca; order Decapoda; family Palaemonidae; genus Macrobrachium; species Macrobrachium nipponense. The sequence goes on along the minus strand of NC_061092.1, from coordinate 41,025,457 downwards.
TGTCATCAGACAACAATATCGCGTTATCACTGTACATAGGTAAGCTCACGACAAAAGAACCTCGCGATTTGCTCTGCTGCTACCTGGAATGCAGAAAATGTACGTGCATCCAATTTCCTTTGCCTTCGGAAGGCAATGCGCAATACGTACCTCTGTGGAATCAGCACGGAAGAGGAGGAGAGAAACTACGCAGTAATTAGAGACTGCACCTCATTAACTGAACGAGATATAACAGTTCGTTAACATAATTACTCAAGGTGTTTTATAATCAGAGAGTGAGAATCCCGGGGATGAATACCGTGGCGATAAGAAAAGTAGCTCGCAGAGTAAGAGAAACGGATTAGAGAATTCAGTATATACTACAACAGTTTAGAGAGAGAGAGAGAGAGAGAGAGAGAGAGAGAGAGAGAGAGAGAGAGAGAGAGAGACGGCAATCTGAATAACGTTAAAAGAAGACTTGACCCTTATTTCCGATGCCAAGGTATACAATTTCTTTCCGATTTGAGTCGAATAACTATAAATTCATTTTCAAACTCTTAAGCGCAAATAATAATAATAATAATAATAATAATAATAATAATAATAATAATAATAATAATAATAATAATAATAATAATAATAATAATAATAATAATTAATATTATTAAAAATCACTACCTATGCGTACACTTACGAATAATCTGTTATCATTTCAAATAAATGCTAATTTCAATCAAAGTATTTCTGAACATGTCAGTAAAAAAAGATTACACT
>NC_061092.1:41009704-41019704 GCF_015104395.2 Macrobrachium nipponense | reverse complement strand
TTTTCGAACGATGACCTATGACTTCGTAACGCCAGTTTCACGTAAAACCGAACATTTACAATTTTATTAAACGGTCAACCGAACCTAAGAATAAAGGTTATATGTTAATTCATGCAAGGCTAACATTCCACAAATTGTCGATTTTGTCTGACGAGTCCTGAGAAACTCTTGATGGGAATTCCCGAATTCTCAAACAATTTCCGAGAAAAATGACAATTCCAAATCATGCTCTTGATACATATTGATACCAAATCTTATTAATCTCTGATCCTCACAGGAATTTCGAAAAAAAATGTCAAAACAGTATTTCTAGGTTTTAGGATAACTCATATTTTGACATGGCTCAATCATAACAATATAAATAATAATAATAAAATAATAATAATAATAATAATAATAATAATAATGATAATAATAATAATACACCTCTACCTCTTTCTCAGATATAGTTTCCGACCTACGTGCAATGAATAAAAACTGTTAACCTTTAAATGAATTATACCTGCGATAATCTTAAGGTTAAATGAATAATACCTAATGGACTCTAGAGACGAAAGGAATAATCACTAATTATGACTTTAATTGTTGAATATCACTCTGGTATTCCTTAATTACTGACGATATAACTTGAAATACTTCTCCCAAACATGGTTTTAAGTATAAGCGGTAAAGTATAGGAAATCATGTAATTGATGATCCCATTTTGGGCAGAGCCTAGGAGTGATATAAAATAGAGTTGTCCATTTCGGAAGTCTTGGAAATAATATCTGATATAATCTAGAATTTCTACACATTCTTTAAACCAAAAGGAAGGCTGATAGTTATTATGAGATTGAAAGCGCACCTTGTAAACGTAAGTCATATTTGAAGACGATTCTCAATAAGGATTACAATAATTTTCCTGAACGATATGCTGTTAAAAATCACTTAACGTAAGAGTGAATTTGTTTTCAATTTCAAAGAAAGTGTGGAGAGAGAGACCTTACCTTACCTTACAGACCTTACAGTTCGTTCGGGTTGCCCCAGGTCCCTCAGTGTGAGGCGCCTCTAATGTCTACCAGAGAGTTGCTAGTACATCTTCCGGTATATTTTGCATCTTCTAATCTTGGATGGTCTGGGATGCAGTTTAGATATTTGTCGAGCTTATTCTTAAACACATCTACGCTCACTCCTGATATATTCCTCAGATGAGCTGGCAACGCATTGAATAGACGCTGCATTATCGATGCTGGTGCGTAGTGGATTAATGTCCTTGTGTGCTTTCCTTATTTTTTCCTGGTATAGTTTTGGGCACTATTATCTACCTCTGCTTGCTCTTTCTGATATTTTTAGTTCCATGATATTTTCTGTTATTCCTTCTATCTGTTCCATGCCTGATTATCATGTAGCGTTCTCTTCTCCTTTCTAGACTATATAATTTAAGGATTGTAGTCTTTCCCAGTAGTCTAGGTCCTTACTTCTTCTATTCTAGCTGTAAGGAACCTTTGTGTACACTCTCTATTTGTGCAATATCCTTTTGATAGTGTGGGTACCATATCATATTGCAATATTCAAGTGGCTACGAACATATGTTTTATAAAGCATAATCATGTGTTCAGCTTTCTTGTTTGAATGCCGTAACAACATTCCCATTTTGCTTTAGGTTATTTTGCCAACAGCAATTGCTATTTGATCATTGCATAACATGTTCCTATTCATCATCACACTGACAGAGAGAGAGAGAGAGAGAGAAGAGAGAGAAGAGAAAGAGAGAGAGAGAAGAAAGAAAAACTTAAAGAAAGAAAGAAAGAGAGAGAAGAGAGAGAGAGAGAGAGAGAGAGTAGAAATGGTTTCACTTCACTATGGATTGGATTACCTCGTCGAGGCCCTCGAGAGAGAGAGAGAGACTGCAATCACAAACCGAAAGAGGCATTTTTAATAAATAAAAACTTGTCAATCACGACAAATATTATTTGAACAATAAAAGTCTGAGAGAAGAGAGAGAGAGAGAGATGATAGAGAGAGAGAGAGAGAGAGAGAGATGTAATTCAAAAGCCTACAAAAGAGAGGAGCATGCGAGGAAGAGTTCTTTATATTTAGTTAAAATAGGAATACAGTACAGACGTGCCTATGTAATAATTACTAAAGCCTATGTGCTAGGAGATAAATGATATTAACCATTGGAATATTTTGTCCACATATGCCCATGTGCTAAATAGTGCATATACATACATATATATATATTATATATATATCATATATATATATATTATATATAATAATATATATATAATATATATGTGTGTGTGTGTGTGTGTGTGTGTGTGTGTGTGTATGGTATAACAATTTATTTATAATATATATCTTATATAGATATAATAATATATATACATATTTATTATTGTTATATATTAATTGTTACATAACTTCAGGAAAGCCGAAGACACATGATGAGATAAAGGATTTATTCGAAACGTTTCGCACAAGGAACTTTGTGCATCATCAGTCTGTTAAACTAAAAGTACATTTTAAATTAATAAAAGCAAAATACAAATAAAAATTACAATCTAAAATTTAAAATTTAAAAGTTATTATTTAAAAATTAGCATAATTCAAAGTTAAAAGTGAAATAAGAATATTAAAACACAACTACTGAAACACTAACCATTCACTAGGAAAGGAGAGCGAATGACTAGAAATTATATTGAGGTCAGAAAGAAAACTATGCCAGGTATAGCGGAGACGATGAACTACCGCTATTCAATGAAGGAACAAGTCTTTTGATAAATAATGACTCTAAGTGTTGTTAAATACTCAGAGTCCTTATTGTAACCTAAAATGGAGAAGTACTGTTTTTTTACTTCAATCTTACATTTGATGGAATGATTTTTTACCTCAATCTCATTTCTAGTCATTCTCTCTTCTCCTTTCCTAGCGAATGGTTGGTGTTTCAGTAATTGTGTTTTAATGTTCTTATTTCACTTTTAACTTTGAATTATACTAATTTTTAAATTTTTAAAAAGAATGTTTAAATTTTAAAGTATATTGTAATTTTTATTTGTATTTTGCTTTTATTAATTTAAAATGTACTTTTATTTCAACAGACTGATGATGCACAAAGTTCCTTGTGCGAAACGTTTCGAATAAATCCTTTATCTTATCATGTGTCTTCGGCTTTCCTGAAGTGATGTATGTATATGGAAGTTCCTGCATATCCTATACACAGACACACACACACACACACATATATATATATATATATATATATATATATAATATTCATATATATATATATTCGTAAATATATATAAAAAAATTAACATATATATATATATATATATATATATATATATAATATATTACTAATTATTATATATCTCTATATATCTCTATAATAGATATATCTATAATTATCTCTATATATCTATATCATTATGTACATACATATATATATGTAATTATTTATATATATATATATTATATATAATATATATATGTCTATATAATATATATAATATATAATATTATATATGTATGCATATATTGATATATATTCTATATAATACAGACCTGTGACTTCTCTACCCACCATGAATCTTCATAAGCCTAAGGATGCAAGAAAGATCTCTCTCCCATAGAGGTAAAGCCAATATAGAATTTGGCACCGGTGAGGCGTCTCACCATGCCCCACAATGACCCAGTGAAGTAATACCTACGGCGCGCACAGCGCCTAATCATAGGCTAATCTCCATACTATTCAGGCCTTTAAGTGTCTCTCAACCTGCATAAATTAAGGGCAAGGTCAGCTGGGGGATTACTGCGGACTAGGAACCTCTGGGGAGGCTGAAAGGAGAGCGAATCGCGAAAGATCTATGAATGGTCTGGGTTGATACTGCAGTGCATAGTACTGAGGTGTCCTGGAGTTAATTAGGTCGCTCTGAATTAATATTGAGAGACCATAGACGTGGGAATCGGGGAATAAAATTAACTGGTTTTTCCTCAAGTGGAAAAGGAAGAAAATCGGAAGAATTCTTGTAAATTCATTTCTCCAGAAGAGCAGACGTAATTATAATGGCCTTTCAAAACTATACATATATCCCAGTGATTTTCTAGTAGGTAATTTAACTGCTGTTATTGAATAAGGAAAAAAATGTAGACGGTGAATAAGCAAAAAGCCATCTGTTTTGAAAAATATAAAAAAGGGAAAGTATGAAGGATACTTAATACTGAGAAATTCAGTTGAGCGGCCTTCCATAATATGGCCTAAGTCCTCTGTAAGTAAATAAAATGACTTTCGAAGAATACCAAGAAATATAAAAAAAGAAGGAAATAAATGTTTTTTGTAGCCTAAATTTCATGATTCATTCACTCTTCATGGTATAATGACCTTTAATTTCCCGGAAAAGTTGAAGCCTTTCTAGTACTCTGGAATGGCGATTTCCCGGTGTTTTATTAAGGGATTTCTCTGTTCTATATATATATATATATATATATATATATATATATATATATATATATATATATATATATATATATATATATAATATATATTATATATATATATATATATAACAGGGAAATGGCTTAATAAAACGCTGGGAAATCGCCATTCCAGAGTACTAGAAAGGCTTCAACTTTTCCGGGAAATTAAAGGTCATTATACTATGAAGAGTGAATGAATCATGAAATTTAGGCTACAAAAAACAAGCACTGGGGCTTTTTGAACTATTTGTCGTTGTAAGACAGTTAAAAAGGGGGAGTTGGAGTGCTTGGGCAGAATGATAAATAGATCCAGAAATTAAATGAGATGAAGCGCAAGGATTGCCGAGTGACATCGTGAGACTACATGAGGAAAAAATTAATTACTTCACGCTCTACAGCCCCCCAAAATTAAAAGTTCACAATATTTTAAATCTTGTTCCCCCTTCGAACATTACAAGCCTCTATAAATCAAAATTACCTCATTAAGAGAAATTTCTCTGCTATATAGAAAACCTCACCAATCTCATGTTCATCGTGAACATTTAATGTCATGGGTATAAGGCACTAGCATTGAAAGGAAACCATCCCATTCACAGTTATACAACCTGGCGAGCAACAACATTTTTAAGGCGAAGTTGCAATCCCTTTCGTCATTATCCACCATTGTTGCTATCCAAAATTGATGATTAACTATCAGGTACGTTTATTGTTTAAGTTAACAGAAACATTTTTCCCTTGCAGGAGCTAAGCCTGTAAGTCTTTTTTCCCCCGTGAGATGTTGGGTATCTTGCTACTGAGGAGACATCGAGGAAACAGATCTGAGAGTTATGCAGTCCTTGGGACATAGCTGGGTAAATGAGAGGTCAAGTTGAATGATGTATGAGAGAAAATGTTAAGTACAAGGTTGTCAATATTTATGAGGTTGAAGAATGGAGAGACGATATGAGTAAATGGGAATACATGTGATATGGTGGTGAAAGTGTGGCTGAGTGGCTGACCAAGTTGTGTACGTATATCTGAAAGAGGGAAAGGTTCCAAAAGATTAAGTATGAGGACTGAATGTTCCTTTGCATACAAGTGGTAGGGGAAATGTAAGAATTATACAGGCTTATCATTCACTTGCACACCAAGGTGTATGGACATGACAGCAGAGCAAATATAGGTAGATGACAGGAGGACTGAAAGGGAAGAACAGTGCATTTTTACATCTGTTAAATATTTTGTGGATTCATTGATTAGTTGGATTATTGCGTTTGAAAGTATCTGCACGGAGGAGGAGCAAAGTAGAAAGGTATATAACAACTGATATGTCAAAAACTGGTGTTTATGGAAGATAAGGTTGTTCTTTATAATGGGATTCATGGGCCAACTAACCATTAGGGCAAACAAACAGAGAATTTGAAATTATACAGTATGAAATAAAAAATATGGAAGCTGGGAAGAGATAACGCTTCTTAATAAAAGTGGAGTAAGAGGTGAAATGATGAGAAAAGTTGGGTTGTAAATACGTAGGTCAGAGGATTCTTAAGAGTGTTGTGAGATGGTCAAGTTTTGTGAAAGGAATGCGGGAAGACAGAAAGCTGATAAGAATGTAAAATTCATAGGTGTTAAGAGGAAGGTGAAAAGGAAACCATAGGAGCTGGATAAATTACGGGAAGAGCTACTGATAAACAAGGGCCTTCATATTCGAAAACCATGACAATGCCTGCAAGATGGAGGTATATGAGAGGTAAAGTACAAGTGCAATGGATGCTTGAGTATATTTCCATTCTCTGGAAACGCCCCTTAAGAAAAACCGCTAAAGGTAGAGAAAAATATATACAAATATTTACAATACTATGTCCAGGACTGAAATCGAGATATTTATGAGCATATATCGCGCTACATACATAATTAAGATATCAAAGAAAACTGCATCATATAATACACACACATTATAAAATTATATATATATACGTATATATATATATTATATATATATATATATATATATATATATATATATATATATATATATATATATATATATATAGAGAGAGAGAGAGAGAGAGAGAGAGAGAGAGAGAGAGAGAGAGAGAGAGCAGGCATATATATATATACATACATATATATATATATATATATATATATATATATATTATATATATACATGTAATTTAGAAAAACAACTCTTTTCTTTGATATTTCAATTCTGCAAATAGTGCGATATGAGGATCATATATATCACGAAAAGCAAAAGCACCTCACGAATTCTATTTGAGACACGGTACTAGAAATATCAGCCGCATAAACATAGTCGCCATTTTGCTTTGTCCTGTTTCTGATTCCATGAGGATTTACGAAAACTTGACCGCTCAAAAATAGCCGCCATTTTGTTTTGTCCTTCGCCACTGAGGACACTAGACATTGTTGTATGGAAAACTAACAATAATTTTTATAAGTTTTCGTTTGGGAATCTTATCCTTAATAATACTGTTTATTGAAAGTTTCCTTCCACGGAATAAAAGTAAACTAATTCCACGAATCAAGATCTTGGCAGAAATGACCTGCGGCAGGAGTCTTCCATTGTGGTAAATCACTTTTATAAAAGAAATTAAAAAAAAACAGGTAAAATTAAGACTCTTGATGTCATTCTAGTTTATGAAACCTGGCCTCGCAGAGGATCCTGTATTGGAGTGATATTTAAAGGGATATGAAAACCAAGAGAATTAAACTTGTTATTAATAAAATAAAAATATTTAAAAATGAAATCCACATTGAAAAATTAAATAACTGAGAAGCACCAGTAATATATAGATATAAACAGAATCAAAGAGAAAATGGAAAGTATGAAACTTAAAGATGAACGAGACAAGAAAAAAAACCAAGAAAGTGATCTAGAAATTTATAACTAAAAGAAAAAATCCAGAAAAAAAAATCCATGGCTATAACATTACTATAACTGAATGGAAATATCCCGCACAGACCACAAACAGATAAAGAAATATAACAATTGAATAGAGAGGGAGATTCAAAATCAAATCATTGAGAAAATGAATAAGCTATTTAGAGGCAAATGGAGAAGGAGGAGTTACTAATAACCCAGAATCCGTTATCGAAGGAAAGGTATTTTTGAAGATTCGCGCGTGGAGAAATGTAGGATCGTAATTTATAATAAAGCAATCTTTGGGTCACTCGGCATCTTGAGAGAGAGAGAGAGAGAGAGAGAGAGAGAGAGAGAGAGAGAGGTGCAAAAGGTGTTAACCTTTTTCTGAGAGAGAGAGAGAGAGAGAGAGAGAGAGAGAGAGAGAGAGAGAGAGGTGCAAAATGTGTTAACCTTTTTTTAGAGAGAGAGAGAGAGAGAGAGAGAGAGAGAGAGAGAGAGAGAGAGAGAGGTGCAAAATGTGTTAACCTATTTTGAGAGAGAGAGAGAGAGAGAGAGGTGCAAAATGTGTTAACCTTTTTTGAGAGAGAGAGAGAGAGAGAGAGAGAGAGAGAGAGAGGGGTGCAAAAAGTGTTAACCTATTTTGAGAGAGAGAGAGAGAGAGAGAGAGGCTGGATGCAAAATGCGTTAACATATTCTGAGAGAGAGAGAGAGAGAGAGAGAGAGAGAGAGAGTTATAAGGATTAGGATGTCTCAAAGACTTATTAGGCCATCCGAGGAGAGCTCATGTGCTCACTTATCTCTAGGAGCAGGTTTTACTATTCATTCATAGTATCCTAATAATCTTGTCTAGCTTTCTTTGAAACTCTTCCACACAGTTGCTATTTACAATTTTTAGTGGTAGTTTATTCCATGTGTCACGTATCTTGTATGTAAAGACGTTCTCACAACGGGATGTGTTGTATGAGAGAGAGAGAGAGAGAGAGAGAGAGTAAATGTTAATATTATAATAAGAATAACAAGATTTCTAAAATTGGAAACCGAAGTAGAATATTTATCGATAAACGTGGGAAAATAATCCCAAATAAAAATTATATAAATAACTATTATCATTATTATTATTATCATTATAAAGTTATACTAAATAGATTCTCTTGACAACATTGATAGTAAAAAATAGCTCAAATCAAGCATTGGTTAACAATTGTTTAAATGAAAAATAAAAAAAATAAAATAGAATAAAACAAAAAAGCAGGCTTAAGATTTAGAGAGTATGATTTAAAACTTGAACGAAGAGTGCCTTATATATAAAATAAAACACGCTGTTCAAGCATAATACGAATGGCATAAATGACAATGATTAATTGGCTAAAAAATGAACGAATGAATACGGACAACTAGAGAAACATGTAATTTAAAAAAGAGAATATGATTATTCATACTGTAAACTAGATAAAACCTCTTAAAAACGAAAATTAAAGCTAAGAATATGGCACTGTACTGAAACGGAAGAGAGTTATAAAGTATTTATTACAAATCTAAAAAAATTAAGAATTATTAAACGCCATTCGACATATAATCATTCTGACTTTAGACCACAACGCAAGGAATAAAGAAAAGAAATTTATACTTAGGTAATGTAAACACCGAGTAAGCCAACCTGACAGTCAAGCCAATAATTCAATAAAGGTTTAAGTGACTTGTGGTGTTTAAAGAAAGTTAATGTTGAAAAGGAAACTCCACACAAATTGTTAAATTAAACGTAAAAGAAAAACAATAAAGCTTTTCCAAAATATTGAAAACACTCAGGAATTAGGAATAACATGTAAATGGCCGACATGTCAGAATCTGAGAAAAATTATTCAAAAATATAATAAAAAATATAGTTATGAAAAGCTCATATGTATTCTGTATGTAACATCAGCACGAGAAAATTGTGATAAATACAATTGTGTACAATTTGTATGTATCTGTAAGGTGTATGCCATAAGCCTGAGAACCTCACATTGAATTCAGAATGACATCTAAGACGCAAACATACATGGGCTAATTGGATTATGATTAAAAACAGATTGGTAAAGAACGATGGTATTGTCCAGGCTATAAAAATACAAAGGTTGCATAAAAATTATTCATAAAGTTGGTAGATATTTGTGCTAAATGAAACAAAATGAAAAATACTGCTTTGTCAGAGATAAGTTCAAAATTGAATATAATATACGTGAAAATTAATGAAGGCTACAGGACTGGACACAGGACAGTTGTAAATGTGGTGGTTAACTACAATTCAAGACGAATAAGATTACCCATCAAGAACATTTCTGGGCCACTCAGAGCTACTTCTCTGCATCGAAAACGTTAGGAATTTTTCTGATGCATATATATATATATATATATATATATATATATATATATATATATATATTATATATATATATATATATATATATATATATATATATATATATATATATATAATATATATGTGTGTGTGTGTGTGTGTGTGTATGTATGTATATATATATATATATATATATATATATATATTATATATATATAATATATATATATATATATATATATATATATATATTATATATATATATATATATATATATATATATATATATATATATATATATATATATATAAGCAGCCAAAATGCCTATCGTTGTC
>NC_061092.1:40989704-41002204 GCF_015104395.2 Macrobrachium nipponense | reverse complement strand
ATATATATTATATATATATATATATATATATATATATATATATATATATATATTATATATAAGTATATATATATATATATATATATGTATATACTTATATATTTGCACACACATACACACACACACACACACACACACACACACACACACATATATATATATATATATATATATATATATATATATATATATATATATATATATATATATATCACTATTTATCCATTCATATTAAACAGAAATAATTAAACACCATTAAGCAATAATCAGGTTTTCTCCGTGTTTACACTACACTTTTACCTCCTTCACCAGTACTCAAGAGGGGAAAGCATAAAAGATCTTTTGTGGGGGGGAGGGGGTCGTATCCCCTCGGGATCCTTCAAGATCCAGACTATTCCGCTTACTCATTCCCGGAAGAATGCTAAGTCATCCGCGAGAAAGCATTACGTCATATTCCAGATCTTAGTAACACATAAACGTCTTCAGATACTTTCATTCACGCGTGACATACATTCGGACAAGTCGATGATTTAACTGTCGAGATTATCGCACGTTTTCTTAAGAGGAAAATTACAATTCCGATATTTTACTGGATACTAAGTCACATTTCCTTACAGGTACTTTATATGGCAGATCTCCTTTTGCCGTGGATATGTCCTCAATCTCAAGGACGGGGAATGTCTGTAGTCTACTTTGTCCTTAAGAATGAACGAGTTTCTTGCTCATCTTAGACGGTGTGGATATTAATTCGTACAGTCTTGTTCTTGAGCAAGAAAAGGATGTCAATCATGAATTCACTTATTACTTTGTAGCTATAAGTAAAGAACATTACGATAGTTTTTGCTATCACCTTTCAATGTTTTATGGGTTAGTTTTACATCTGGAAATTGTCGAAGTCAATTGCTCTACAACTGAACAATAGGTGTTTTTTTTTCAAATGCACCAATATCACTGGTAAAAAACTATAGGCATTTTTTTTTTAAATGTTAACAACCGCTTTCAGGACAGAACTTTATTATAAAGTAGCTTTTTCAAGGAACACGTTATTCTCCATTTCCTTACGAATTTTAACTTTCTAATGGCAATGTTTTTATCAAAGTTTCTCTCGTAATACACTCTCTCTCTCTCTCTCTCTCTCTCTCTCTCTCTCTCTCTCTTTCTCTCCTATAGCTATAATGTTTACTTTTATTTTCAGCTTTCAAATTTAAATTTCTTCCAAATGGTCACTGATATTCTATATATCATTTTCCTTATCTCTCTTTCCTTTTTCTACAAGTTTAATTACTTTGATATCATTTTATGCCAAAACATTTTATACCATACACTCACAAGCACACACACTTTCTCCCCAATATGGCTACAATAGTTTTCTTTTAATTTCAGGTGTTTGCTGTAGATGCATTTACTAAATTGTCATCAACACATGATTTTCTGTCTCTCTGTCTCTGTCTCCTTAAAAATCTGTCGCTGGTCAAGGCACAGACACCTTCCACCACCGATACCAACTCTCCCACTGGAGCCTTCGTAAGGGATAAAAATTCTCCTGTGCCGATCTCCAGACCACCTCCTTGGGTACACGTTAAGATATGTCTGCCTGGCCTTTGTTAACTGAAATCTTCAAGTTCCTCCGTGCAATGGCGTATGCAACAACTTCAGAGAACACTGTCTTCAACCGGGCTATCTTTAGTTCCCTCTCCAAGTTCCATTATTTAATCGTGAGCATTTCCTTCGATCGCCTCCTCAACGTCTTTGTTTTCCTCAGACTTTTGAATTATTTTGCACCAGAGTGGTACAAGTCGGAGATCTCTTGCTTTCTGTGTGTGTAAGTTTCTGTGCTTGGCTATTGCGTTTGACGGTGGGGGAGAGTTCTCGTTTTGCAAAGTCATTTTCTTATTGTATTATTTAAGAAAGTAAGTTGGAAGAAATCTCACATCTTAATCTCATTTCTTAATTATAATGAATATTATAAAATCTTAAATTCGAAAATTGACGTAGTAGATAAGTCTATAGAATTTTCCCTCAGGAAGCAGAATTCCGAGCTGAAAAGAATGGCATAAAACCTTAGGATCGAGGATTAAGCAAAAGACAGTAAATGCCTATAAACGGTTTGATTTATGCTTTAAATTTCAACCTTTTGTGTATATTATATCTCTTACTTCACTCTTATTGTTACAATTTAGTTACTTATGGAAAACTTTCCGTCTGCGAATTATATAAAATAAAGTCGTCCGATTTGGGTCATTTTCTGTCCTGTTGAACATAATTACTAGACAACAGATTTGCTTCGGACTTCTCATAAAATTTTACGAACGCCGCATCTTTTCGTATACTAAATCACAATACCTAAATTTTAGCCTTGCGACATTTTTACATAACATCATTTTATTCGCCGCCTGCTTAATCTACAATATTTAAAATTACCTAGACTTTGGACAAAACGTTATTTGGTGCATCCTTGTACACTTTATATAAAATAAAATATGAATAACACTGAATACATATAACCAGATCGAAGCAACAACTTGAAACTTGAACCAGTGACTTCTAGGTATCAAGCTGAATATTCATAGTCATCTCGTGGAATCAAGAGTACATCTGGTCCGATCTGCATTGTTCAACAGAAGTAGAAAAAAAGCTAATATATTCTGTAGGAGCCTTCTCGAAGAGCATTTAATCTAACTCTCTCTCTCTCTCTCTCTCTCTCTCTCTCTCTCTCTCTCTCTCTCTCTCTCTCTCTCTCTCTCTCTATATATATATATATATATATATATATATATATATATATATATATATATATATATATATATGCATATATTATATAAATATATATAGGTAAATATATATGCATTTGTATCTACATATACTTATATGTAGATACATATCTGTGTATATATATATATATATATAATATATATATATATATATATATATATATATATATATAATTTGTATCTACACACACACACACACACACACACACACACACACACACACACATATATATTATATATATATATATACTATATATATATATATTATATATATATCTGTATATATGCATATTTATTATATATATCTATATATGCATATATGCATACATTGTATAAGCACAGAGTGTTATGTAGTCGTACCTTATGAACAGCACGATCTACGGTTAAATCCTATGCAAGACAGAATTGCATGGTAAGGTTTCGTTAAAATCCAGTGCACCTCTTTACGTCTGCACAGTGAATCATATATTTAGCAATTAGGGGATTGCTACGGGTTAAGGACAGGGCAGAGATGGCTAAGGTGCTGCTAACCACATATGCAAATATTTTTGAAGAATCGAAATTCCAATGTCCTCGAGAACCTCCAATGGGAGAGATTTGTATTTGCATACTTTAAAAAATTCTTATGTTAAGATATGATACGTCCCAAATATAAAATGTCCATTAAAACACTCTGGTTTAAAGTTAAGAGGTATATTTCGGTAGACTTACTTCCACCCTTATCAAGCGGTGAATGTATATGTATATTTATAAGTATATATACATATAAGAACTATATATGTATATATACATATACATAGCTTAAAATTAAATAATATTACCAAGGCTAGGTAATGATTAAGACTATTTTGTTTGCTGCAGAAATGGAGAACTGAATCCAAGCTATACATTTTTTACTAGCTTTTTGGCCTTATCTTGTCGATTTCATGAATATCTTTAAAAAATGGTTTTGCCTGAAATAAAAAAAAAATGAACCGGGGTGAAGGTTTTTTCTTACTTTGCTTATTTTAAATGCAAATATTCATGATACTGAAATTGGTGAAAAAACTACAGAAGTACACACACCTACTATATATATATACACATACATACATGCATATATGTTTATATGTGCGTGTGTGTTTGTGTGTGTGTGTGTACATAGCCACGATGCTCCCTTAACTTCTCGAATTCTTCGCGTTTTTTTGGTTACGCTTGTCACTACAAAGTTTTAAGATCCAGTAGAATCTACATACTTATATCATATATATATGTGTGTGTATATACACATATACATATAAATATGTATATATAAATATATATATATATATATATATATATATATATATATATATTATATATATATATATATATGTGTGAGTGTGTGTGTGTGTGTGTGTGTGTGTGTGTGTGTGAATTACATACACATATGCGCGCACACACACGCACATTTATCTCATTATTACTATGTAAGTCTTAGAAATGTGATAATCTACGTCTTTTCTACAATTTTATCTGACTTACAAATTTCTTTTAATTCTTTTGATAAACAATATTACTTATATCTATAAGAAAAATTTGTTTGATAAATTTTGGAGACACCCTGACCATGTCTGATAAGAAAATTATTATCTGAAGAACGGAGATAACAAATAGCGGTTTCAGTGGTTTCAATATATTATTCATAAAACCTCAGTACTCCTAATGAAGAAGATAAAGAACAATCCCTTTTTGAAATGCACAAGATAAAATAGGACCATTTTTTCGAGTGTAAACTTTGGCATATAGTTAAAAATACACTTGAATTCCTAAGTCTTGACGATGACTACTGTGCTCCTCTTCGTAGAATTGAGGACTTTAGACATCGCGAAGTTGTAGGAATTCAAGTGCAATTTTCCCAATATACTAAGATTCACTCTCGAAATAAAGCCTTATTTTATCCTCATTACGTAGTTATAATGTTACAACCATTGGAAGACACAAAAGGAAACGTCTTTGAATGTGCTTTGAAGATTTGGAATACGAGTTAGTGGCTTTGATAATAATAATAATAATAATAATAATAATAATAATAATAATAATAATAATAATAATAATAATAATAATAATAATAATATAAATAAGATTGAAGGTGCTAGATGATTCAGCTGCATTGAGTGTGTGTAGACCTTTCTATACAAAACTGTATGCAGCTGATGCAGCTATTACCTTCAATACTACGTTTAAAAGAGGGTCTACTACCTTCGTAATATAATAATAATAACAATAATATATATAGTACTGAAGGTGATAGATGCATCAGCCGTATTCAATTTGTATAGTTTCTATACAAAACAGAATGCAGCAGATGTAGTTGTTACCTTCAATAGAAGAGGGTCTACAACCTTTGTAATAATATTAATAATAATATATTCGGTCTTATCATGCATGTCAGTAATTTAACAAGGGAGGCACTTAACAGCGTAAAAATCTCTTACTTTTTTGTGCAGGCTTTCCCACTATTATGCTTTTCTTACATTAGATTATGAATTTCAATGCCTAATATATCCAACTTGTGAGTAAGACCCTCTCCGGCCAAATATATTTTTGAAAACCATTTTATAAGTGTAAGAAATCTCCTCCTGAAGAAGTTTACCTAAGGAAATATTCTAAAACTGAAAAAAAAAAACTTTTACTGCGTAATAAATCCTACGATTGCACAAGACCTACCTGGGTCTAATATATTTCTTATATGAAAAAGGGCTTCCAATGTATTAAACGTTTTGCTCTGGGAAAAGACCCAAGATATCTTGAGAATGGAATATAACTAAAAAAATTAAAATATCTGGCTTTTCAACAGGACTTGCCAAAGGATAATATATATTAATGTTAACAGGACTTGAAAGTCCTAAAATATCGTATTTGCGAGTAAATATATCTTATATCAGAGTTATAAATCCAAGATCAATGGTTGTGTTACAACGTAAATGCCAGTTATTTTAAGGTGTCAGATATGACACCCATGAATAAGACGTCCGTACTAAGGTAAGAGAGACGAGTCTATATATGACTGAATTATAAATTTACTGGAATAGCACCGCCAAAGGCAAAAACGAATGAATACTCAATAGACGAGTAGTTACTAAAGCTATGATATGATGTCATTTGACAGATAAAAAAAATGAAAACCAATATATATATGCATCACTGAGAGAGAGAGAGAGAGAGAGAGAGAGAGAGAGAGAGAGAGAGAGAGAGAGAGAGAAATATACTCTTTTTCAGCTTTTTTAACATATGTTTATAGTATTTTAACAGTCAAATGACATCATAGCTTTAGTACCTACTCTTCTATTCTTTCTTCATTCATTTTTACCTTTGATGGCAAAATAATATATCAAAATATATTTGTATAATATATATATATATACCTAATTATGTATATATAGTATACACATTACATATATATATATATATATATATATATATATATATATATATATATATATATATATGAATGTGTATATAATATGCAAATATATGTAGTATATAAATACATATATATATATATATATATATATATATATATATATATATATATATATATATGTGTGTGTGTGTGTGCGTGTGTGTGTGTGTGTGTTTGTGTGTGTGTGTGTGTGTGTGCGCCTGTGGGTGTCTGTGTGTTAAATATAAATATAAAACCGGAGATGAAAATGGTTGGACAATTTTAGTTATCAATACAATTTTTTTGAAGAAGGATGTTGATAAATAATTAGAGGTCATAAAATACGAAGTATATAGGATACTGATAAAACTTTCTAAAAGCTTCGCCACTGGAAATTAAAAAAAAATCCTATCAGAAAGATAAAACTTAAATGTTATTTATTGTTTACTCTTTAAGCTGATGACAAAAGGAAATCTAACGCACTCATCCAGCACAGTCCATAAAAATATGAGTTTTGACAAGAAATTAACTTTTCAGAAGCATATACGAAGTACTGGTTCCTGTGTTTCTCAAAAAAGTTGGCCTTGCGGAAATGCTTTAAAATGCTTCGGGATAAAGCTTTTAAATTTAAGTGTTTTTAAGTCTTTTCCTCTTCCTCGATTGGGGTACTGTTCCCAAGAGCAGTCTTCCGATGCTGATTCTCATCCCAAACTCTCAAGATAGCATCATGTTAATCAGTTAAATTAATTTTGCCAACTCAAAATGTTGACTCTTGGTATTGACGTAAAGTGATTTTTATTGTTCGTTGCATAAAAATTACCACCGCGACAAACATCCTACGCACTTTATTTAGCCTGATCTAGCTTTTTTTGATCGGAATATTAAGCAGGGAACTACTGCAAACAGCGAGGCATTTTCTAGCATCAGGTTTAATGCTACTCAGTTTGCTAGGAGTTTTTATCTTAGTTACAACTAAATGATGGAATAGTTTACCTAGATCAGTTGTAGAATTTTCTGATCTCTAAAAATTCAAGGGAGAGCAATTTTATTCCTGTTCTCTGCTCACCTCTCTTGAGTATCAGGTGTATCGGGTTTATTTTCTATTTCGTAGTCGTTTATTTATTTATTTATTTATTTATTTATTTATTTACTTATCATCTTCTCCTATAACTTTTACTTTATATTTCCTTTATCTTTATTTATGTATCATGTTTTTCTATAACGTGTCTCTCTCTGTTACGGCTCATTACCCTTAGGAGCCCTGTTGTGTTTCAAGTCTGTTGACTGTCCCCGAGGGTTTTCGCTGAAGATTTAAAGAAAGAAAAAAAAATAGGGGAAAACAAAAGACGAAGAAAATTTCCGATTACTAGTATCAGAAGGAGTTATATAAACGGAGAACCCTACAGTAACAAGTATATAATAATAACGAATACCTATCACCGTCATAGGCTGGGGGCCATCTTGGTGTTACGGCTCCACAGTTATACAGCTTACTCAATAGTTGAGTTAAGCTTACCCAGGGCACTTCATAATCATATTTCAGTTTAGATTTTACGTTAACTTCACTGCTAAAACTTCATGGGTAGTCTCCACATACTAATTTCTTTTCATTCTATGAAAGAAAACCATTGCAAAAAATGATAGGTGATGATTTCTGTTCTAGAAATACCGTAATACATCAATGTTTTAAAGTTAACTCTCCTATCAAATACTTAAGTTAGCTGCACTGTAAGTTCTTTATTGCAAACTAGACTTTCGATTGGGTGATATTATGGGTTGTTATCTGTAATTTCCCAAGTCCTCTTAAGTGATTACTAAGATTTGTCCCAAGTGGCAGCTAAAATATGATTCTTAATTATACCTTCATACATTTGCCGATCTCTTACAGCCTACGTAATTTTCATACTCTTATAATACGATATTCACTTCCTGCGTTCATGTTTTTGGTGCTTCTCACCAAAACATCTAGCTAAGCACTAACTTAGCCACCAAAGTAAGTAGCGATTAAGTAAGTTCTCAATTTAAATTTGTTCGTATTTTAGCTCCTAGTCATGAGATAAGGATTAATTAATACAAGAGATACACAAGACATATTTAATTCATGGTATTTCGTTATATATTATTTAAACTACACGTATTATGATTATACCTATAGGCATAATACTGATATGCATATTAATTTGCTAAAATAACATTACATTCTATTCTGATATAAAAATAATGATTTTACCATGTCTTAAGATTAAGGTCCTTATATAAGAAAAATCGTAGTTTCATACTGATCATGATAGCCTTACCTAACAGTATTAATCTCTTGTAGTATCATTACCTTCCTTATTATTTATTTTATTAAATTTATATGCGTTACAGCAGTAATTTGTACCGTATTATAAAGACAGTGTTAAAGAACGGTTCTAAATATGTTTGACTTGCCTTAACTATATGATGATACCCATTAGTACAGATAAAATGCTGATAGTATGAACCATGAAAATATATGAAAGTAACATATTTCATAAACAGAATAAAAAAGTGCATTTCTAAAATGGTAGCCATTAATAAATACACAAATGCGCGCGTTTGATAAATATTAAAGCACGGTCCCTTGATTTCATAAAAAAAAGAATGGTAAATAAATATATCATCAAATTTATTGAAGGTAACTCGTTTTGCCACCTTACGGTAGGGCAAGGATTGTATATGTTATTCACTTTTACAACAGCTAAGCTCATGAGCTGCTAACTCTTGGCACAGCAATGATTGTGAGCTGCTCAATTTTGGCACAGCAAGGCTTGTGAGTTGTTGACTTTTGATACAGGAAATATTGTTAGTTGCTGCCTTTTAGTTTAGAAAAGATTGTGAACTGCAGAGATTGTGAACTGTTGCCTTTCAGCATAGCAAAGATCCTTAGCTGCTGACTTCGGTACAGCAAAGATTGTGAGCTTCTGACTTCGGTACAGAAGCGATTGTGAGCTGCTGACTTCGGTACAGCAAAGATTGTGAGCTGCTGATTCCGGTACAGCAAAGATTGTGAGCTGCTGTACAGCAAAGATTGTGAGGTGAGCTGCTGACTTTCGATAAAGCAAAACTTGTGGGTTGCTGGCTTGTTTACAGCAAATCTTGCAAGTTGTTGACTTTTGGTTTTGAAAAACCTGTCAGCCGGCGACTATCGGTATAGCAAAGACTGCACAGGAAATTATTGAAGCACTGACTTAGAGTACAGTGAAATTTTATATTATGTTCACTTCAAGCACAGTCAACCTTTAGCAGAGATACTGAGCTGCTGAGTGCCGTTACAAAGCAAAGTTCAGGACTTAACTCAGTATGCATTCGTTGCTTCAGACTGAACGTTTAGGGGTATGAATATCATATATGCCTTCGATGATTTAGCCCAGGATATTCTATCTTATTGTATAATGATACAGCGATCACCATCGACCTCAAAAATCAACAACGGATAATTCAAGCAGCTGTATCTGTAAGAATCTCCAGTTACTTGCATTGTTGGAAAAATTCAAAGCATTCCTACACATATGAGCCAATAAGGTAATGAAAATTGCTACGTCTGTTATTATATTCTAATCACCTTTATATTCTGACATCGTTAAATAAATATGCTTCTTTGATAGCCTGTGTTGGTAGGAATGAGAAAGCAGAGGTCCAAATCAAGCTTTTAATCACTGCCACTTTACCATACTTCCTTACCTCCAAAGGGGCAAAGATATTGTTGGTATGAATTCGGCCCAATTTCAACAAAATACCTTACCTCTGATGGATCGAGGTTGAAACTATTTTAACATCAGTCTTTGTGATGTTTGTGATTAAAAGATATAAAACTATACACTATATCTACATTATGCATCATCTTAAACCTCATATAGAAGGAATGAATCAAGTTTCTGCAAATATTAACAACTAAAAAGTCCGCCAATGGATCTTCGGGGCAATCGAGTTTTTGCACAGCGTATACTGGTGTATGGAACTCTCAGCCACGGCCCATGAAACTTTTAGCTACAGCCCGGCGTTGGACTATGTTGTTGGTACCTACAGCGGTGGCAGACGCACGATCATGGCTAACTTTAACCTTCAATAAAATAAAAGCTACTGTGGCTAGAGGGCTGTTATCTGTTACATTTGATGACTGGAGGGCGGATGATCAACAAACCAATTTGCAGCCCTAGTCTTTAATTTTTAAGATCTGAGGACGGACAGAAAAAGTGCAGACGGACAGACAAATAAGCCATCTCAATACTTTTCTTTTACAGAAAACTAAAAATGTTACATCCTCTGCTGAATTTGACTCATAAATTTGAACACTTTTACGTAAGGTTATGAAATAGTGGGAGAATATTCCACCAAGGGACTGTAATGATACTGGAACCTGGAACGTTAGACCTATGGAATACGTTTTATGTTTACCTATGGAAGGACTCTTACATCTTTAAGTCACAATCATCACAAAGACTGATAAAAAAACAACATCAAGTTGGGCGTTTTGTTTAAATTAAGATGAATTCAAGCCAACAAGTGCCCTGCCCCTAAGGAGGCACGTAAGTATGTGGACTTCTAACCTCTGACTTTCCTAAACAAGCTATCAAAGTGGAATCTGCACGAGCATCGAAAAAAGCCCGACAAGGAAAAGGGAGAGGTTTAAAACTAAAAAAATCCTTTGCGATTGACTAAGGAACCAGGATGATGATCTACGATCTGACTGCTGTAAAGGAAAAGACTTCAGAGCAGACATAGTTTTGAAGAAATGGTTACCATAGGGCAAAAAGCATCTGTAAAATAACCAGATACGAAGAATGAAAATAAAATGCACACCTACAAAGTAGTGTAGGTTTCAGATATTATATATATATATATATATATATATATATATATATATATATACATATATATCTATATCTATCTATCTATCTATAATATCTATATATCTATATATATATATATATATATATATATATATATGTAATAATATAAATAAAATATTAAAAATAATTATTATATATTATTATATATAATATATAATATATATATATATATATTATTGACCTCCAGACGGAGAAAGTTGTTCTCAGAAATAAATAGCATCAACCCTCTACCTTTTGGCGTTTTTATGGGCACCTTTTATTAGACGGAATTCTGTTTTAACAGAAAATATTTCACAGTCATATATACATAGTATAGTATATATATATATATATATATATATATATATATATATATATATATATGTATATATATATATATATATATATATATGTGTGTGTGTGTGTGTGTGTGTGTGTGTGTAAGTGTGTGTATGTCTGTCTGTGTTTGTGCATCTGTGTGTGTGTGTAAGTATGTATGTGTAAAATTCAAGACTAAAAATTACAATTGTATCAATATTTCTGCCTAAAATAAAATAAAAATGAACTTCTAATTGTAGAGCATAACTGCTGATTTTGAAAAACAAAATTAATATACTCTCCTGTGGAATTCTGAAAATTAACCCGATAAATAATAACGAAATGTCTTTATATTGGGCTGTCTTTTACTGTCATGGAATTATAAAAACGCTTGTAGAAATGTATATGGGAATATTGGGCGTCTTATTTGTTTGTTAACCACATTGTAATTTATTTTCCAAAATCATTAAAATCAATATTCTCAAGATCTGCATATCAACACCGAAAGAAGTTAAACGAACAAATACTATTATCTTCAGAAACAAAAATAATAGGCATATATTCTACAGCAGAAGAAATCGGAACTGATACGAATTCAGTCACATTAGGTCTAAGGATACCAACAATAAGTTAAAAAATAGCTTAAGCATATCATACATGAATGAAACAACAACAACCAGTATTGAAACATACACATAATAAAACAACAACCAATCCTGAAATATCTCATGCATACTGAAACAATAACCAGTATTTCTCTATGAATTGCAACATTTTAGGAAGCTGATGCAAAGCTTCAGGACAAGGGATATGAATACTAATGATTATGATGCAGGCCTTAAAATTAAAGGGTGTAAGACATTTGAATCTATGGAGTATTGGACTCTATGGACACACATGCAGACCTCAAGAACGACAGACATTGAACACTAGACACTGATGGAGATATGAAAAACCACTGAGTATTGAATACTATAGATACACATGCAGACTATTAGACGCGTGATTCTTGATGCAGAACTTGGGAGCACAAGGAAAATTAGATAATAAAGATTATTGCGGACCCGAGAACTAAATAATGCTAGATACTAAAGATACTAAAAGCACACCGTAGACACATTAGCCCAACCTTAAAAACGAAAGGGTTCTGGATAT
>NC_061092.1:40974704-40984704 GCF_015104395.2 Macrobrachium nipponense | reverse complement strand
TATATATATATATATATATAATATATATATATATAGATATATATATATATATATATATATATATATATGAATCCCTTTATCAATTTTGATATAATTTTAGCCTACACTGGATCATGGGACAGTGCTAAGCAAATGAAACCACGTCGATGATAATTCATAATTGTTATAACGGAAATCGAAAGAGCAGTTTTTCTTATTACATAAGGGTGAAGAGGGCGGCCTGTTAGGCTGCTCTAAACAAAATTAGAATGTAATTATGTCCACTCTGACGGAGCGAGAGAGAGAAGAGAGAGAGAGAGAGAGAGAGAGAGAGAGAGAGAGAGAGAGAGAGTCTTTCAGCTCAATTTTAAGTCTCATCTTACCCTTGACCAACGTCAAGGATTTTTCTTTGAGCCCCCTGTCTTCTTAATGAGCAGTAATTTGCATAATCTGTGGTTCGACTTTAGTGGTGGATTTGTTGTTGATAATATTATAAACAAAGGCGTTTCAAGACAAAGTAATAGAAGTTATATATATATATATATATATATATATATATAATATATATATATATATATATATATATATATACACACCGCACAGCCAGCCACACACACACACATATATATATATAATATATATATATATATATATATATATATATTGAAAACTCGTCATAAAATATAGGTCTTCTTCTGTAATAGGCATAAGTTCAATATTTAAATTTTCCTTAGTATTTACGCTTTTAATCTCATGTGTTTGGATTGCCTGATAGAGTGGTTTGAGTAAAAGTTTTCGAATGAGTGGAATATTTCAGTTTCATATATAATATATATATATATATATATATATATATATATATACACATACATATATATATATATATATATATATATATATATATATATTATATATATATATATACATACATATATATATATATATATATATATATATATATATATATACATACATATATATATAATATATATATATATATATATATATATATATATATATATATATATATATATATATATATATTTGAAATTGAAATATTTCACTCATTCGAAAACTTTTACACAAACCACTCTATCAGGCAATCTGAACACATGAAAGTAAATTCGTAAATACTAACAAAAATTAAAATACTGAACTTATACCTTACAGAAGAAAACATCTATATTTTATGACAAGAGTTTTTCAATAAATTCTGAAATAACGCTGGCTTCACAAAAACCTTTCTGTCCCAGAGTTCTGGAAGGATAATAGGCCTAACCCCCATACCTGAAAATCTCTTGGAATGATATTAGACATGATTCATTTCTAGATACTCTTGGAAGATGATACATTTAACTGCCTTGCCAAATACCTGGGAAGATATTAGACATATTTCCTTTCGTTACGATTAATAGGCATGACTTATCGTTATATCCTGGGATGATTTTAGACCTAATTCCCGTATCAGATATCATGTAAAGATGACAGACATAACCTTCTTATCTTTGGCAGATAACTTATATAATTCCCTAAGGAAATACCTTGGAAGATATTAGACAATTCCTTTCTCGATGCGATTAATAGACATAATGACTTTTCCATATATCCTGCGAAAATTTTAGACCTATTTCTCTTTCCAGATATCTTGTAAAGATGGCATAGCCAACGTTCTTCTAGATATCCTTGGCAAATAACAAATGAATTTCCTAAGGAAATATCTGAAGAGATACCATCGATAATTCTTTTCTTGATACGAATAATAGACATAAGGACTTTTTCACTTATCCTGGAATTTTAGACCTAATTCCTTACCAGATGTCATGTAAAAGATCATAGAGTCAACTTTCTTCTAGGTACGTTTGGCAGATAACAAATAAATTTCCTAAGAAAATATCTGAAGATTTACTAGACAATTCCTTTCACGATGTGAATAACAGACACAATGACTTTACCACATGTCCCGGGAAGATTTTATACCTAATTCCCTTATCAGATGTCATGTAAAGACATTACTTCTTATCTTTGGCAGATAACTGACATAATTCCCTATGCAAATATCTGGAGATTTACTAGATATAATTCGTTTCTTGCTACGATTTATGAACATGTCTTTTCCGTATATCCTGGGAAGATTTTAGACCTAATTCCCTTACCAGATATCATGGAAAGATGACAGACAACTCATAACTTTCTTCTAGGTACCTTTGGCAGATAAAAAAAAACTTGCTAAGTACATATCTGAAGATATACTAGACATCATTCTTTTCTCGATAAACTTAAGAGAATTAGACCAACCGCCCTTCAAATATATCACAGGAATGTTTTGGTTTTATTTACCTTTCCAGGTATCCAGTAAATATAAAAAACTTTAATCATTTTTAGATTTCCAAGGAAGATAATTCATATAACTAGATATTATTTCACGGAAAGAGAATAGGCATACCTTTCTAGATACCCTACGAAGATAATAGCCCAAAACTCCCTTTCCCTAAGTTATGAGAACAGGTTTTCGTTCCATCTACCTTTCCAGATATCCAGTAAAGATACTAGATCTGAATTCTTTTTAGATTTCTGGAAAGATAATCGACCTATTTAGATGTTACATCCTGGAAAGATAATATGCAAAATTCCTATCTAGATAACCTAAGATGATAAAAGAAAAAAGACGTAGCTTCCTTCTAGATACTCTAGAAACATAATAAAACAAACTAACTTTCTACATACCTGTAAAAGTGCCTGACTTGATTATTACCAGGTATCAATAAAAGAAAAATCGACTTTATCTATTGTTTATAAATATTATTGGCATCGGTCATACGGCCAATCCTAAAGGTTTAACAATCCTAGAGTCATTGTTTATAAAACAACTTGCACCATCGCTGTACACACATACACTGCCAGTCAACTGTATTTAGCTTAACTTAGTATTGTGGTGGTTTCTTTCCGTTAAACAGAAATGCGGCATTTACTGTAAGTTTACACATGATTCTGTCCACAATCACAATAATATTACCTGTAAAAGTGCCTGACTTGACTATTACCAGGTATCAATGGAAGAAAAATCGACTTTATCTATTGTTTGTAAATATTATGGACAGATAAATGTTAGAACAGCAGTTACATGCATCATCTTCCAGTGGCAACTAGAAATATATATATATATATTTGTTTATTATCATTCCAATACATTTTCAGGAATGGGGGTTAACGTCTATTACCTTCCAGGATGCATGCTTAGGGAGATAGGTTATTTTCCTTCTATAACTCGAGGATAGCAGTTTTTTGTGTGAAGACAGTGTTTTTTCAAAATTTAATGAAAAATCTCTGGTCCTGAAATATAGGTTTTCTTCTCTAATAGGTGAAAGTTCAGTGCTTCAATTTTTATTTGTATTTTCGATTTTATTCTGATGTGTTCGAATATTCCGATGGGTTGTATGAGAGTTTTCATATGAGTGGAATATTTAAGTTTCATGTATACACACACACATATATATATATTCTGAAAATGAATAGATTGTTTAGATGAAGCAACCAGTTTTTACCAGTATATAATATTGCTATATAAAATATAATTTCTATTGTATGATGATGTAAAGTATGTTAGAATTTAAATGCCATACACCAAGCGATAGATCGTACATTTTAAAAATAATTATTGTTTCATCTAATAACCCTTGTTGTAGCCAAAAAAAATCATCACAATACAGAAAGCTGCGGGCATTATTCAATCAGTGGTATTATAAAAATGATTATATTAATCGCTAAGAATAGTGTTGTTCGTGGTATCTATGATTAATATTAAGCATTTCTATACTTATTCATATATCTAAAGCATCAACCACCGACACCTGACTTCCACTGGCTTCTTAAGACACATAATACACTTCTGAATCGAAATATAAAACTTGATACTGAAAACAATTTGAATCTCATGGCACTCTTACAACTAATAACTAAGCATAAAAACAGATAGAAATTTTCATAGTATTTTTCCTTGTACACAAGGCCACTTTAAGTCTCTGTAAGCTCTTTATAAAAATAATAATTTAGAAAATACTCATAGTAGCATGAGCCTTAAAAATGGAGACTATAGTTCAACAATAACAACAACAACCACAACAACAACAACAACAACAACAATAATAATAATAATAATAATAATAATAATAATAATAATATAATAATAATAAAATAATAATGCAGTATATCAGACTGAAGATGAACCCAGGACAGGGTTCGAAAGCTCTTGTAGCGTTTTTTATAAAATCAACATAATTCCCCACTGAATATTATTGCGGGCCTGATATAAAGAATATCCCATTCTCGATCTGGAGGAGAAAGCCCTGATAATAATAATAATAATAATAATAATAATAATAATAATAATAATAATAATAATAATAATAATAATAATAACAACAGTTGTAGCATGAGTCTTAAAAGTGAAGAAAACAAACCCACGGTTAAGTCAGTTTAATTATAGATAGGTTTTCGGCAATAATAATAATAATAATAATAATAATAATAATAATAATAATAATAATAATAATAATGTCGCAATACCATGGGACACCAGAGTTGAAGAGAAAGAGAGGATAAAAATGGACAAGTATCAAGATCTGAAAATAGAAATAAGAAGGATATGGGATATGCCAGTGGAAATCGTACCCATAATCATAGGAGCACTAGGCACGATCCCAAGATCCCTGAAAAGGACTCTAGAAAAACTAGGCGCTGAAGTAGCTCCAGGACTCATGCAGAAGAGTGTGATCCTAGAAACAGTGCACATAGTAAGAAAAGTGATGGACTCCTAAGGAGGCAGGATGCAACCCGGAACCCCACACTATAAATACCACCCAGTCGAATCGGAGGACTGTGATAGAGCAAAAAAAAAAAAAATAATAATAATAATAATAACAATAATAATAAATCTCGAATCACATTCAACTGTTGATGAACTCCAACTGGGTCTTTGTTTCTTGATTATGAAAAACACCTTCCTAAGTATACCCTGGTCTATCAAATACACAAATTTGCTTTAAAACCTCAAAAAGATTGTAAATCTTTTACCTACATTGAGAATAAAGATTTTAGTGGCATCGGTCTTACTGCCAATCCTCAAGATTTAACAATCCTAGAGTCATTGTTTATAAAACAACTTGCACCATCGCTGAACACACATACACTGCGAGTCAATTGTATTTAACTTAACTTCGTATTGTGGTGGTTTCTTTCCGTTAAGCAGAAATGCGGATTTTACTGTAAGTTTACAAATGATTCTGTCCACATTCACAATAAAGTTGTGCACTTTTGAGCTTCTCTAACTGCTGAAATTTGTCTGTTTGTCTGTCTCATGACATGGCATGAAAACCTTGCATTCAATCGGAAGTCGTATTCTGATATGCATGAAGATTGCTTTTTCAAAAGCACTTACGATGAAGATATTTTGACTTTCAAGAAACTGGCCCGGTTTTTCATCCAGTCATCTCCTCAGAGATAAGAATGTCATTTTAACATATAAATGACAACTGATAAGTATAAAAGTATTTCTCATAATTTAACCTTATGTTAATAATAATGATAATAATAATAATAATAATAATAATAATAATAATAATAATAATAATAATAATAATAATAATAATAATAATAATAATAATAATAATAATAATAATAATAATAGGTAAAGAGTGAAGAATTTCTCGTAAATCGTCGTCGTAATAATTATTGTCAACAAATTTGAAAACTGAAGATTTAAATATATTCAAACTATCAAGTGATTTATCAAAGATTACGAACAAATTTCTGATAAAACATTTCCAATGCGAAAGTATAACGGTTGTCAATTGTGTAAAAAGATTTTAAAACTAATTTCTAACAAACCGAATCTAGTATACAAAAATATCCCAGAAAGAACGACTCCCAATCACTCTGCAGTATACAGCCATTTCTCTTTTGTAAAATATGCAACCAATAACAATCTTGAGGTCCTCAAGAGCAAGTCCTCCCATCAAATCGTGGCCATTATGACGAAATGAAATAATAACCAGAGTATCCAAGTCAATGAAAACCAGTCTCCTATAGGTGGCATAATAGATCAAGCAAGTAATTGAGAATGCTTCACCTATTCTGAAAATCCCGAGCAGTACTTTTTCTGTGGCCATTGTTTGCCTCCAGTTGGGGAGGAACTCCTTCACAAATTTACCAAGTGTAGAGCTTAATTGAGGCTTGCTTGCTTACGCTAGTTAGTGGTTTGTTGATTTACCTGCTTTCAGGTGGGAAGGGGCTTTACAAAACTTGCAGACATGACTGTATATCAAGTCACGAATGGTAAACGCACACACACATGCACGTGTCTATATACACATATAATGCACACACGCACGCGAGTGTGTATATATACTAAATATATATATATATATATATATATATATATATATATATATATATATATATATATTATATATGTGTGTGTGTGTGTGTGTAAGAATATTCAAAAACCAACCCCACGAACGTACTTAAGGACACCAATTAAAACCCGAACATGAATTTTCTTCATACCGTCGGTATAACAAGAACCACAGGACGGTCCGCCCCCCCCCCCCCCCCCCGCCATAACCACAACCCTTCAAACCCCCCCCCCCCCACCGTCTCCCCTAAAAAGAAAAAAAAAGAAAACCCTTTGGTGAAGACATCTGCTTCCTAAGACCTGGAGCCCAGAAATGTTGAAGAGGAGAGAAGGAAAGACAGACTAATGAAGGGAGGGGAAGTAGAGAGAGACATATCAATCAGCCAAAGGCAAAATGGGGAAGATTGAGGTAGGAATCTGCAGACGTCTCTACGTCTCTCTAATTCCCCTTAATCCTAACCAGTGAGAAAGATTTCGGTTTCGCTTTTGAAAATATTGCTCGTGGGATTTCGTGTGTGTGTGGTGTACTGCTTTTACCTTAGGAGGAGGTACGTGAAGTAAGATCGAAATAGCGAATATTGAAAAGAGTTTCAATCTACTTAAGCATTTATTTCTATACCTAAGTCAGTCTTTTTTTTTTTTTTGCTAGGGAACAATTAACTTATTCGTAATCTTTGCTTGCTGTTTCTCTCACCTTAGTAGGTAAGTGAAGTAAGCTTGAAATGGAGGAATATTGCAGTGAGTTTTGATCTACTTCAAAACTCTTTTATACTTTTGTAAGTATTTTTTTCTAGGGCACAATTATTTTTAACGTAATCTTTGCTTTCGTATTTCTCTCAAAATTTAAGTAGCATATTAGGGCGACTGAAAATTATTTTTAAGATCTTGCTTTTGAAGTAGACAAAATCTTGAATTTTTTTTATTGTATATAAAAGATAGTCCTATTCCTTTCATCGTAACTGAAATTGCATTTGAAAATCCTGTCAGTCAAAAACAGAGCCCACCAACAATCCCTTTTATTGTACCTCAAAATCTTTTCATTGTAAAATTCAGTAAAATTCAAACAGCGGTTAAAAAATTTCTTACTAAACTATGAATCTAAAGTAAGTTGTAAGTTACAAAGTAAAGCTTTTTTTTATGGAGTTTGAGTTTTGCTGATTTTTTAAGGTGAGTTTTGAGCTGAATAAATATATTTTTGAGTTGTTTGAATTTTACTGAATGGAATTAAATTGAGTTTTGAATTACAAAGAAAAGGCCGTGAATGGGGCTTTGTATCCGATACACAAGCTTTTCAACTGAAATTTCAGTAACTCAAAAAGTTGTAGGATTTTTCAGTTAACATAGAAGAAAACTCTAGATAATGTTTACCTTAGAAACAAGGTTACTTGAGTTTTGAGAGAAGTCGAAAGCAAAGATTAACTTCGAAACAATTGTACCACAACACAAAACGCACTAAATCTTTATTACTGAAGAAATAATAATACTATTTATGAAAACACAGGCACACACACACACACACACACACACACACACACACACACATATATATATATATATATATATATATATATATATATATATATAATATTATATCACTCTTAAAAGTGATTGCTTAAAACATAGAACTAGTAAAGAGTTAACTATTTTACAAAGAAAACCCATCTATATTTCTGCCTATGTTCATTTTTGTTCCGGTCACAGCAACGATATGCACATACAAAATAAAAACTGATCTAATATTCTTATCAAAAAGGCAATGAAATACCCATTGTAATTTTCTAGCGTACCTGAATTCGGTGTTCTGTATAAAAAGAGTTAAAAGTTCAATAAAACAAACGGTAAAAAACTATCTGATCAATCCAGGATGAAGAATTTAAAAGACTCGACCTGTATGTATTAAAAATTTACTGTATACATATATGTATGTATGCATACACACACACACGCATATATATATATATATATATATATATATATATATATATATATAATATATATATATATACTATATATATATATATATATATATATATATATATATATATATATATAGCAATAATAAGCCTCAGAGTTACCAATGAGTTCACCAGTCTTCTTAGTGACAAGCATCCTGTGAGTGTGATGTATATGTTACTAAATCAGAGAGAAATTCACTACGTATTTTAAATCAATGCGAGGACGAATTTTATTATAGTTTTATTTCAAGACACGCACAAAACACAAGCACATACATACAGATATATGCATATAATTTTATATATAATATATTATTAATAATAATATATATATAATAACTTTATATTATATATTATATTATATAATGTATATAATATATATATATATATAATATTATATATGTTAATAAATGGGTATATATATATATATAATTATATATAATATATAAATATATATAAATATATATACATAATATATATATATATATAAATATATATAGGTATATATATATATATATATATATATATTATATATTATATTATATATAGTGTGTGTGTGTGTACACGCGTTTGTGTCTTTGAGTCTATATATTTATATACGTATATGTCTACATATGTATATAAATTAATAGACTTGTGTGTGCAATTTCCTTCGAGGATGGAGTTCCATCCCCTCCAGAGTGCCACTCAACCTACAAATCACTACCTTGGGAAGCCCCTTTATTTTCTTCGCTCGAGTTCCTTCTTTTCTGGTGACCTAAGATGCCCTCTCATGTCCCGTCTTCAGGGGAAAATAAGTGTGAATGGAACAACCCTCGCCTTCATTTGATGATGGAGCGCTTCTATTTCTGTGCTCGTCCTCTGGGCATGAACAGAGCAAGTATAAATCCATCTTTAACAAATCAAAAACATTGTATCGAAATTTATTTTACACACGTGGACAAACATTAATAAATAACGTGTGTGTGGGTGTGTGTGTGTGTATGGGTGTGTGTATATCCAATGTAGCACGAAGGAACATGTACTTGTGAATATCCTAAAATCCAAGGTAAATATGCAGAATATACTACGAAATTATTAGCTCCAAGGCCCTGTATCACTTAAGTTTCTACGTAATTTTAAGAAATATAGATATATATATATATATATATATATATATATATATATATATATATATATAATATATATATATATATATATCGTGTAAATGCACGTGTACTTCAGTATAAAAACTACAAATTCAAGTATACCCGAATTTGTCTACAAAACTTTAAGTTTCAAGTTCTTGTGTACTAAATTCAAACTGGAGATTATTTTTAATAAAGAACCTTATTTTTACAAGACCAAATTCCACATATTATTTACGTACAAAGTCATATTTTACATAACACTTATATAAAAGGCCATTTTTACATCGTGTTTATCTTTTGCCATTATAATAAACTTTCCTCCATTCATACGGCGAGAAGCAGTCAACTCTTAAATTCAACATCACTAAATCGTTATCAGGCTCAATCAATAACATCATTACGGATGAGAATAATGAGTCAAAATCTCTTCCTTCAAATTATCTAAAGCAAGGAAAGCATTATTGCTTTCGTCATGAAATATGATGGTCGGATAATTAAAACATACGTTCAATCTCAGATATGCTATG
>NC_061092.1:40964704-40967204 GCF_015104395.2 Macrobrachium nipponense | reverse complement strand
GCGAAAATAGAGCATTATTAGTCTGATCTGTTCTTACTTAGTATTTGTGTTCTTATAATCCGGTGTTCAATTCTTTGAAATAAATCACAATCCTTACATGGAATCTTGTATAGAATATTGCTATCTTTTCGGGCTATTATTTAAGCATGGTTTTTATATCATTATAAATGTGAATGATAAATTTGTATTAAACAGTTTTAAAAAAGGGTTTACAGCTTCAAATTCAATAAAACGTGGAAAATTCTTTTTTTTCTTTGCGATTTTCCATAGGTCTTTATAGCTTTATTGTAACAAATATCCATAACATGGGTTGGATAGCGTAGATCTTTCCCTATTTGTCTGCTGTTTTTGAATTCTTGACCTAAAAATTCATGACTGACTATTCGCAAGGATCGAAGAAACATTGATGGAAAAACTGACATGTTGATATTTATGTCTTGAATAATGGTGTACGTATGTCAAAGCATTTGTATTTTTCCTTTGAATACTAAATTTACAATTAAATGGTTACATTTTAATATAAATGTCCAAAAGAAGGTAAAATATCATCTTTCTATTACTCGTGTAAATTTAATAGAGGGGACTTGATCATTCAGTTGAGCCAATATGATTTTTACATCCAAATCTTTGGGTACAATGACTAAAATAACATCACCATAACGGTACCATGTTACAAGAAAATGGAAAATCTTGGGGATGTACAGTCATTCGAAAAATTCCGTGTATGTATATATATATATATATATATATATATATATATATATATATATATATATATATATATATATATATACACATATACATATATATATATACATATATATATATATATATATATATATATATATATACATATACATATATATATATATATATATATATATATATATATATATATTATATATATATATATATATATATATATATATATATATAATGTGTTTGTGTAAAGCAACATGCTTGATTATAATTAAGTGTATTGCTATTGTTGCGTCAATGATGTGACAAAGAAAGCTGTTCTGCAGCACATCTAATTAATTCACACTGTTCATTTCAATCTAAAAATGTCTTCTCTTGCTTACACTATATCATGATTCTTCGCTTCCACTCTATTACAGAATTTGTAGGTCTCCTCCTCCTCCAATACACTAAATAATCCAAATTACCCTTTCTTAGCATCAATCTATATTCCTCTATTCACACTAAATATACAAATCGTCCAAAGGTTCTAACGACGCATGCGTATGATAATACGATCGTTCAAAATTAAGTTCATAATGGTATATTTATATGTTGTCCTAAATTCTTGTAAATGAACCTTCAGTGGACAAATTCGAAATTTTATTAGCGTTTTAAAGGGAATACAACCTGATGTATACCTTTGGATTCTAGACACCTAAACGAGAAGAAGCACAAAACCCTATCTCATTCATTCATTTTACCTCATTTGTAGATTTATTTTCTGTATTTTGAGATGCAATATTGAGATGAAATAAAAAATAGTTGAAATTGAAACTTTCAAAACAGACATAGTACATAACTCTGCTGTGTTTATTTTATTATTTTTGGGTAGTTACAAATGAAGACATCAATGTATTTATCACATACTTATGAACATTAGTGATATGAATACACGTAATGTAATGCAGAGTAAACACGTTTGGACAACTACAGGAAACAAGAAGTCAATGAAGAGCTGGATAACAACAAATAGGACGAATGCAAACAGTCTGGCCAACATTATTTTTAAATTTGTCATAATTGAAAACATTGCATTAGGATAACAAAAAATCTTGTTTGGTGATATTAATATTATTGACAGTGTAAACTCTTATTTACCTCTATCTATTATTCCAAAATCTATGAGAAGGAAGTATAGAGAGAATAATAAATTAGGCACACTAAAAATAATTATGTAAAAAAATAATACTTTTTCATCAGAGAAAAATGGTACAATGTTAAACATAAAAAAAATGTACCTTAGGATGGAACAATACAGAATAAAAAAAAATAATAAAAATACTCCGAAAATAGTTATTTTTCCTTAAAAAAAACTGATGGTTATTATATTCAAACAAAAATACACTCAATGATTCAAGAAACTCAGCAATTTTAATGCAAATTCTTTGAAGTAATATTCGTAATAAAACTGTTTTTGAACAGGATTAATAAAAGATGGACAGTAATAAGAATGCAAATTTATATCAATATTTGTAACAGCATTATATATATATATATATATATATATATATATATATATATATATATATATATATATATGTATATATATATATATATGTATATATATATATATATATATATATATATATATATATATATATATATATATATATACATAATATGTGCATGTATTAAATATTTTCCAAACAATGAAATTTTTCGTGACACCATGTTCGCCTCTAAGTTACCTTAGTCAATCACTCGTATTTTTGTCGCTGATCGAAACCGCAATAA
The DNA here is from genome assembly GCF_015104395.2 of Macrobrachium nipponense. Taxonomy (NCBI): domain Eukaryota; kingdom Metazoa; phylum Arthropoda; class Malacostraca; order Decapoda; family Palaemonidae; genus Macrobrachium; species Macrobrachium nipponense. Next base: position 40,964,729 of record NC_061092.1, on the reverse strand, counting down.
AAGTTCTCTTTATAAAAATCGCTTT
>NC_061092.1:40944704-40952204 GCF_015104395.2 Macrobrachium nipponense | reverse complement strand
TTCCCATAGCAAAAGTAATGTAAGGATTGGATGAAGCAATGGGTCCCTTAGGTGAACTCGATAGCGGACAATAACTCCCATTGTTAAGCAAATAAATAACGGGTAAAAAAATGACTGAGTTCAGTAGGCCAGTTAATGGGCTATACCGTAAAGTATTATTCACGCGGGTTAATAAAGAGAACTAAAAGGCAAAACAAAGGTCCTTAAGGTCAAGGAAGGTAAGTACGTGGTATGAAATGGACTTCCAGCGGCAAGAAAAACTAATTAATATCTATAACAATGAACCATACAGGTATATGGTGGTCAATTCCGGGTAGAATATTTTGTGTGAACTGTTGGGTTACTTCTAAGCAAAACAAAGGTTAACAAATTTGTTCGTGTATAATAAACTTTATGAGTATATTATAAGTGCAATTATCCTTTCAAGAACAACAATCAGGTAACAAGAGGTGAAAGACGTAATTCATTATTAAGTACTTTGTAAAAAGCAATTGATTAACTCAGTACAACCCTAAACTTTGTATGAATAACACAATTCACAACAAACACCGCAAGATACTTTTGTATGAGAAAGGAAACTTTTTTTTTTCTTTTTTTTTCTTTAAGTTCCAACTTCTTTAAGGCCAGAAAAATGTCTTATTTTTTCTATAAATATTTATTTTTTGGTGGGAAAAGTTCTGAAGCTCATTTCTAATAAAGTTCTCATTTTCTATGCCGGGAAAATGTCTGAAAATGATTCAAAGTACTGACCTGAAAGGAGACATACTCGTTATCATTTTCTAATACTATATGAAGGACACAGCTTTTAGTAAATTCTGCAATTTATCACCCAGTGAATATGAAGTCAGTGATGAGATTGTTAATCTGAGATAATTAATCTGACTCATATTGGTTCTTGACTTCAATTGCTTCTTCATATGGACTTAAAAGATATTTTTCTTAAAAGGAATGTGACCAAAGCTCCTCAGAAAATATGTAAACGAAAATGTTTTCATATAGTTTAAAGCACTCAAACCCTATCTACTTTTAACTTCAGCCAGTTAAGTAAAATACTTATTTAATATCTTATATTTTGGAAACAAACTGGTTTCCTCATATCAACATCGTCTACATTTTCTCTGAATTAATTTCATGTCGGTTACTGTCTTCGTTATTAATAGGAATAACGTTTTGCTTAATGCCTAAAGTACATTTCTCTAACACACGACGAGTTATCATCTCCATGAAGTTCTGTATATTCAAAGGCAAATATTCTTATATAATGCACAAACGAATGCTTTAATCATACAAATAGCATGTAATTGGAATCATTTCCTAATATAGTAATAAAAAAGACTACACGAAACATTTCCTTCCAGAGACTGGAAGATAACTTTTTACTATACGATCTAGACATTTCCATAAAAGGACAAAACGACAAATTGAGGGCAGTTATTTCGCGGTTTAAAATTCCAGGTTAAGTTTGAACAACTTAGAGAGTAAATTCTAAGAAATATTATTTGAATGTTGCAAAACCTAAGGATATATTGAGTTACCTTATCCAGGCAATTCTCTATGGTATTAGGAATCCATTTTAGTTTACAGTTTAAGTAGACAAAAACAATTACGCATTTGCTTCAATAAATTATAATAATAATGGTTATCTATTAGCCAGAGACATGTTTTAGAGAATAATTACTTTACCAAATAACCAAAAAAACAAAGAACAAAATAAATTGCATACTGAAGAGATAAAGAAGCCTTTTAATGTTCTCCTAATCATTCTTACTTTCTCCAATTTTAAAAGACAAGAAATAGAAAACCCACTTTTTCTTTTACTGAGAAAAGACCCGGAAGGAGGAACGAGCATTTTCTCAATTTAGTATACCTGCACAACCTCTTGTTTGTCTGACTCTAAGAAGAGCGTCGCCTGATAATGCAATCCAAATAGACGAGACATTCGTCGTCTCATTACCAGAGAAAGAGATTATTTCTTTGCTTAAACTTCAAGGGAAAAACGCAACTGATATTTCTTTGCTTGAGCTTCAAGGAAAAAACTCAAATTATATTTATTTGCTTAAACTTCAAAAAAAAATCGCAACTGATATTTATTTGTTTGAACTTCAAGGAAAAAAAACGCAACTGATATTTATTTGCCTAAACTTTAAGGAAAAACCCAGCTGATATTTATTTGCTTAAATTTCAAGGAAAAACCTAAACCGATATTTCTTTGCTTAAACTTCAAGAAAAAATTGCAACTGATATTTATTTGTTTGAACTTCAAGGAAAAACTCAACTGATATATATTTGCTTAAACTCAAAGGAAAAAACTAAACTGATATTTCTTTGCTTGAACTTCAAGGAAAAAAAACGCGACTGATATTTATTTGCCAAAACTTTAAGTAAAAACCCAACTGATATTTATTTGCTTAAATTTCAAGGAAAAACCTAAACGGATATTTCTTTGTTTAAACTTCAAGAAAAAATCGTAACTGATATTTATTTGCTTAAACTTCAAGAAAAAATTGCAACTGATATTTATTTGTTTGAACTTCAAGGAAAAAACTAAACTGATATTTCTTTGCTTAAACTTCAAGGGAAAACACAACTGGTAATTCTCTGTTTAAACTACACAGAAAAAACGCAACTGATTCTCAGTTATCTAATCAAGCACTAAACAAATATGCCTTTTCCCTAATTTGCAACAATTATCAAGCGAAAAAGGAAAATTTACTTTCAATTACATCTTTAAAAGCATGATGTTTTTCCCTTTATTCAAAGCTACAAAGCAAAGAGAAATCTATTTTTAACTGCATCCTAAAATGCTATATTTCTTTCTTTTTCTACGTTACAAGCTACAGTGAAGTTGAAATTTATTTCCATTTGACTCTTGAAGTAATAAGGAAAACTTTTCTTAAATATATCATCATTAATCAATGTATCTAAATTCTAATGATTAGAATATTTTTCTATATAAAAAATATTATTTTTCTATTACATTGAGTGCTTAAAATGCTCCATCACTAAATTCCATTCTATTTTTTTTCTCATTCAGCAACTAAACGAAGAAAAACATCCCTTTCTTTAAATTCCAACCAAGGCGCTGTCCCGCACAACAAGGCCCCCAACCCCCCCCAAACCTAAAAAGCATAAAGATGGATGAATTCTCAATAACTTAGCAATATACCAAATATATTTCTTTTCTCATATAACCTAAAGAGGGAAAACGTAACTAATTCTTGATGATTTCCTTCATAGAGGGAGGTACTTCTTGTCTTGTATTCCATACTATGAAGGGAAAAAAGGAACTAAATATCTACTATTTACCAGGAGACGAAATTTAATGCTTGCCCTCATTTCAAGCATGACTTGAAAATTACATACTTGATTATCACATGCATCATGGCATAAATTGCCTTATTTATGTTGAATAGCCATAAAGATATTTCATTTGATATCCAGGAAATTGCGTAACATCTTCTTGTAAGGCAGCCAAAAATATTTATGTAGATAACAATATCTCACATTATTTAGAATTTTTTTGCCAGGTATAAAATTAGAAATTTGTGGATCCTTTTACATTACCCATCTCTACGATCGGACTAATGTCTAGAAAAAACCGGACATAATGTTTTTGCTTATCCAGAAGAAACAGACAATATTTCTATCTTATTATTTATCCCCATTATTTAGGCATTATTATTTTCAGTATTCACGAAGTTTGAAGATATTTCCTTATCCACCTCTAGGATTCGTGCAGGTCTAACTGCCACAAAGAGCTTTGTAAAACCACTGTAAAGGGTAATGAGGGATCTTTGCAGCTTCCGTTTGACTTTCTGAAGCAGGAGTACATGAAGTTATGACGAAGTTCCTCTTAATCTTCATCAGATTAATTGACAAATTTGAATATAATTATTACAGTCTTATTTTTTCTTGTTTTCTATAACTAGAAACTTAATACTGAGTAATTAATATGGACGTATTAAATGCAGTGACTTCCATTAATGTCGAATATACCTTTCTTCTTAAGAAATTAAAACAGGCGTATTTAGTGTCACAATGTACAACGAAACACTCCTAACGATGGCTGAACAGATGGTACTTAGGATTAGAGGCTAGGCACTGGCGTCAGGGAGGCATTTCAGTGGCAAAACCAAGGTAATATGGCTTGGTAAATTGGTCTCCACGAATTGAAGAGTAGTATCACCCGCTTTTAGCCACACTCAAGGTAAGCATTTAAATGAACATAATGGTTAGCAATGTATTTCCCTTTCGTTGTTCTCTAGCAGAAAAGCGATATCAGAATTTTGGTAGACTTTTGCTCTGATTTTCTGGCCTTTATAACCGTCACCTCTTCAATGAGCGGCTTCGGCAGTTAATTTCTTTGTAAATTGGTCTGTTTATATGTAATCATTTTGGGATTGTGGTCGCATGATGTGGTCATTGATAAGTTATCAAGTACTGCAATTATGAAATCTTACTGAACGTCCTTGTTAGTCTGATGTATTTTCGTTACAGAAGCATTCTCCATTGTAACCGAGTTGATATAGAATATGGCGGTGCTCTCCTTGATTTTGCTATTTTCTATTAATACCTCTTGAACCTTTTCTTCCGGTCGGCTCTATCCCAGATAAATCTTTATGGCACACATATGACTTTTTATTTCCGTTTGCATTTTTCGTCAGCAAATTGCTCATGATTGGATCCGTATATTTTATTCGCTTTTTAACGATGAAATTTTCGTAAGCAATGTTCATCTACAACGTGACAAACACGACCCAAGTGGCAGTGAACAGCTCTCTCCAGGTGGTGATTAATGTCTCCAAATGATGATGAATGTCTCCAAATGATGATGAATGTCTCTCCAAATGGTGATGAATATCTCTCCAGGTGGTGATGAATAACGCACTAAGTAATGATAAACATCTCTCCAGGTGGTGATGGATCTCTCTCTCTCTCTCTCTCTCTCTCTCTCTCTCTCTCTCTCTCTCTCTCAGGTGGTGATGAATATCTCTCCAGATGGTGGTGAATTTCTCTCCAAGTGGTGATAAATGTCGCACCAGGTGGTGATGAATCGCACCAAGTGATGACGAACACCTCTCTAGGTGGTGATGTATATATCTCTCTCTCCAGTTGGTGATGAATATTCCTCCAGGTGGTGATGAACATATCTCCAGGTGGAGATGAATATGTCTGCAAATGGTGATGAATATCTCTCCAGGTGGTGCATGAATATGGCACTAGTAGGTGAGGAATATCTCTCCAGGTGGTGAAGAATTTCTCTCCAGACGGTGATGAATATTGCTTCAGGTGATAATGAATTTCTCTCCAGGTGGTGATGAATTTCTCTCTAGGCAGTGATGAATATCTCTCTAGGCGGTGAGGCACGTAACGTCACATCCGACGAAGGCGCCTCGAACGTTTTTACGTTCACTCATCAACGTCCAACTTCCGCGACCTTCGTATACGCTTGCCTGGAGAACTAGGTCGTCTATCATGATTTCCAGGAAATGTAGATGTCTTTTCATAAAGCTTTTTTCTTCCAGACAGTTTCCAAACGAGGGCTCTACGCTTATTTATGTCATTTACACCAGAGAGTCTGGCGTATATCCCGAGGTTCCTTGACCCCTCCCTCTTAAACATTTTGCCCTGAGAAATTCTAAAAAAAAAAAATATTGGTGAATGAAACAACTTTGTCTAGCGATGAAAGGGACCTCAATTAGGGCATAAGAGAGCTTTACTTGCACAAGCTATTAATAAAGGACTTAAGTAAGTCCTTGAGGACATGACGGGGCGTGGATTTTCTTATATATATATATATATTATATATATATATATATATATATTAATTATGTATATATATAATAATATAATATATAATTGTATATTATAGTAAAAGACAATCCACGCCCCGTCATGTCCGCAAGGACATACTTAAGTCCTTTATTAATAGCTTGTGCAAGTAAAGCTCTCTTATGCCCTAATTGAGGTCCCTTTCATCGCTAGACAAAGTTGTTTCATTCACCAATATTTTTTTTCTAGAATTTCTCAGGGCAATATATATATATATATATATATATATATATATATATATATATATATATATATATATATATGCTATTTACAGCAAGGAAATCTTATATTTCAGTTAAGCTTTTTGGATAAGTAAAACATTGATCCTGCCATTCAGACACCAGGACAACTTATATTTCAGTTAGGTTTTCTGGATAAGTAAAACATTAACCATGAAATATAGACATTAAAGAATATATTTCAACGACGTTTTGGATTTTGTTTAAAATCACCATTGGTATGTTCATGTATATTGCATATCCAGAATGATTTTATTATAAAACATCGATCGACAGACGGTGATCAGTCGTTACATATATTGATCTGTCGTTACATATATTCATGTTCGTGGAAACATTTGAAAAGATTATATATATATATATATATATATATATATATATATATATATATATATATATATATATAAAAGATATATATATATATATATATATAGATATATATATATATATATATATATATATATATATATATTATATATATATATATATATATATATATATATATATATATATATATATATGATCTTTTCAAATGTTTCCACGAACATGAATATATGTAACGACAGATCACACGTCTGTCGATCGATGTTTTATAATAAAATCATTCTGGATATGCAATATACATGAACATACCAGTGGTGATTTTAAGCAATATTCGAGAAAGAAAAAGGATGGCAGTTTTCGTAAGCCCACATATATGATGAACACAGAAATTTGTAATATCTAAAGTAATTATGCTTTTATTTCGATTTGATAATGTCTTCACATATACAGCTAAATTATGTTTCGGATGGCGTCTGATCTGTTGTTATTCTAACGGATTGCAAAATAAATTTATTTTTCCATTTTAATAGAAGAGCACATATTAAGCGAACTTGTTAGTATTCTCACGTAAAGTAAATATATTTACAAACATGGCTTCCTCTTACAAATATACTAGAAAGCTCTGAATCTTATTTCCTAAAATAAAGGAGAAAAATCACTTCTCTTAACTTCAATTTCAAAGGTTCAGTTAAATATGAAAAAAAAAGCCGATGCATTGATTATATAATTAACTATCAAATAGAAGATAAATGTTTAAGTTCTCAATGTGAAAAGATAATTTGCTTTTCCTAAATTAAATAGCAAAGATCGACCTTTCTTCCACCAAAAAAGAACAAGAACACGCCTCATTAACCCATCTATAGATATGACATTTAGAATTTTAATTTTCTTTTTCTTTCAGTAGCATCAACAATTATCTATTTACTTATTAAAACAAATCCAGCAAAAATGTAAGTTTGCTTGCCTCTAAATTGCATGAGGAATTAACAACGTATTTATACAAGTATCGAAGTTAAAATACTAATTTTTCATTTCTATAAATGGTATTATAAATCAAATCTCTATTCATCTAAAACACCAAGTTAAAACGTTAAGATTCTCTCCT
>NC_061092.1:40932204-40937204 GCF_015104395.2 Macrobrachium nipponense | reverse complement strand
ATATATATATATATATATACAACTGAAGTAACTAGTTAAAGGAAAATACTCACTTTTGTCGGAAATGAAGCAAACCATTTATACACGATTCCCGAAATGTTTACTAACAAACTCTTAAACCAAGAGATGCAAAAGATTCTGGACAATTTGAAAGCAGGTTTTCTTTCTATTCTATCACTAAGGATTTTTAATGTGAAATATATTATTTTCTTCGTTGTTCATGCTTGGCACTGGTTAAAGTATTTATTTACTTATTGGCTTGATTTATTTTACATACGAATTGCTGAATGACTTACAGCGTAAACTGCTATAAACGATTATTTCAGATATAACAAGATATCCTAAGTAATCTCATGATACAATCAATAATAAACTAATTCAATTGCAAGAAATTACTCATCTACGTTAAAAAAGGATTAGTCATGTTCAGGACTAAGACCTAAATATACTGGTTTATTGGGTATACTTTATATAAACTAAGGTATAAATATACTGGTTTATTGTTGGGTATATACATTTCATATGAACTAAGACCTAAATATACTGGTTTATTGGATATACTTCATACTAAGACCCAAATATACTGGTTTATTGGGTAAACTTCATATAAATTAATTATAAAATGGAAAAGAAAACTACGATACTCTTTTCAAAGCTAAGGACATTTCCAAAAAAATTTCAAGACAAATAAAAAAAAAAAAGCTACTTACTGCTACAAGAAAAGATTATTAATATTTTGCATCTTGGTCGACGAGTATACAGAGGAAGTATTAAAATACTTATAACTTCTTGTTTCCAAGGCACAAGTGCCGATGAATTAATTATCTGTCGTTCTAATGACCTAATACGTTTGCTAATAAGAAAAAAAATTTAAATATTTTATAAATGGTTATTAGTAGACAGAAAAAAGTACAATGATCAATCACCGATTCAAATACCAAGTAAAGTAAATTTTCATATTTAATTTCAAAAGAATATTTAAGATGTATTTTTTCCAAGGCATAAATATTATATTTTGCGTAACTCACTTCAACTGATTAAAAAAATAGGTTTCGGAAACTGAATAGGCTTAAATGTAATAACGGCAATTTTGGAAATGAAATTAAAAACGTCGCAAATCTTCGCTTATAAATAAAATTTTTCCCAATTTCATCATTGAAGGCATTAAAATGCATTAAAATTCGTATTACCCTGACTTATGGGGAGTTCACTGCAATATAAGCAGTAATATCTCCTCGAAAAATTTATATATATATATATATATATATATATATATATATATATACATATATATACTATACATATATGTATATATATAATATATATATATATATATATATATATATATATATATATATAATATATATATATATATATATATATATATTATATATATATACATATATAATATATATATATATATATATATATATATATATATATATATATATATATATATATATATATATACATAAAATGTACATGCATGTTTGTATGAATATTATATATATATATATATATATATATATATATATATATATATATATATATATATATATATATATACATATATATCATATATATATATATATATATATATATATATATATATATATATATATATATATATAGAGAGAGAGAGAGAGAGAGAGAGAGAGAGAGAGAGAGAGAGAGAGAGAGAGATAACTATATATGTATATATATATATATATATAGTATATCATATATATATATATATATATATCGAGCTACAATGTCCTTTAATATCTAATTCGCTCTCCCTCGGAATTAATATATTTTCATATATGCTTAACCGAAGGGGAATTTTTTTCTTTCTCGATAATAGACTTGCCTGGACCAGGGCGCGAACCCATGGATCCTTTCAAATCCAGGAACGTCAGTGAAGCTTTTCCTACTACACCTCTCGCGGTGGTGTAGTAGGAAAAGCTTCACTGACGTTCCTGGATTTGAAAGGATCCATGGGTTCGCGCCCTGGTCCAGGCAAGTCTAATATCGAGAAAAAAATTCCCCTTCGGTTAAGCATATATGAAAATATATTAATTCCGAGGTAGAGCGAATTAGATATTAAAGGACATTGTAGCTCGATATATATATATGAATCACGGAAATGTGATATGACTTATATATATATATATATATATATAAATATATATATATATATATATATATATATATATATATATATATATATATATATATATATATATATATATATATATAAAGAGCTTCGGTCGTCGGTTATTATAAAAATCAGGAGAGCGAGAAATTAATTTCACAATGTTTTAATCGATTATATTTATGAAATTAATGCCTACGGAAAATAAATAAACTTACTAGCGCGCAGGCTGTCTTTTATTTAATGTGAATGACAGAGAATGCTGCAGCCTCGGACTCCCTATTACACACACACACACACACACACACGCATATATATATATATATATATATATATATATATATATATATATATATATATTATATATATATATATATATATATATAATATAGTGTTGAAATCTTCCTCAACTCAAGATAATGACATAAAGGCTCCAGCTGAAGTTAAACCCGGACCACAAGACCAGGGTCCTTCTGTCAAACCCTAATCTCAAAACAGGGGTCACTGTTAAACCCTGACCCCAAAACAGAGGTAAATCTGTTAAACCCCTGACGCCTAAACAGGGGTCACTGTTGAACCCTGACCTCAAAACAGAAATCTCTCTGTTAAACCCTAACCCAAAGCAGGAATCTCTGTTAAACTATGACCCTAAAATAGGAATCTCTCTGTTAAACACTAACCCTAAAACAGGAATCGCTGTGAAACCCTGACCCCAAAACAGGTATCTCTTTGTTAAACCCTGACCCTAAAACAGGAATCTCTCTGTCAAACCCTGACTCTAAAACCAGGGTCCCTCTGTTAAACCCTGGCCCTAAAACAGGAATCTCTCTGCTAAACCCTAACCCCAAAACAGGAATATCTCTGTTAAACCCTGACCGTAAAACAGGAATATCTCTGTTAAACCCTGACCTTAAAACAGGAATCTCTCTGTTAAACCCTGACCCAAAAACAGGAATCTCTCTGTTAAACCCTATCTCTAAAACAAGGGTCCCTCTGTTAAACCCTGACCCAAAACAGGGATCTCCCTGTTAAACCCTAACCTAAAAAAGGCGTCACATTGCTAAACGCTGACCCCAAAACAGGGGTCACTCTGTTAAACACAGACCCCAAAACAGGGGTCACTCGGTATCCCTCCCAGAACCGACACTTGACTGACAATTATCACCCGAATCTTCCGCAGTACGAAAAAAGCAGCGGGAAAGAAGGAAAGAAAGGAAGGGTAATTAGGATAAGTAAGGGGGTCATTTCTCCCCGCAGACAGACGTGCTCGACAGACGAAGCATTCTTTATACCTTAAGGGTGCGGGGAAAATGATAAAAAAAAGAAATGTGAAATAAAAATAAAAAAGAAATGAGGGTACTACGTTTGTCTGGATTGTACAAATAATTTCAAGGTCTCGCGCGTGTCTTGAGAATCTCTTAAAGGGGTTTTCAGTCCCTTTCTGTTGTTGGTGTTTAACTTATTGCATTTCTTGATGTGAGAAATAACCTTTGCATATATTCTATATCTATTTATATACATTTAAGAACAGGAATATATAACATAATATATATAAATATATAAATATATGAATATGTATATATACATATATATGTATATATACGTATATATATGTATGTATGTATGTATGTATGTATGTATGTATGTATGTATGTATGTTAATGTTAAAAAAAAAATGTAGTAAATGTATAATCTTAAATCACGAAGAAATAAAAAAGTGATGATTATACAAAGTCACAGCCACGATGGAAAATTGAAACACTTGAGTTGCAAAGTACTTTCGTTATATATATATATATATATATATATATATATATATATATATATATATATATATATATATATATAATATATATGTGTGTGTGTGTGTGTGTGTGTGTATAAAGCTGCTGATATTTGTTCAACGATATTTGCGGCTTATATTTTGAATATGAAAAAGTCATGAGTGGAAAAACAACAAAACTTCTTGAATAATTCCCGACCAGACTCGCCAAGACGTCTTTAAGAAGAATAACATAAAATGGTAGCAATTTACTATATGTTTACTAAGGTGACAGCACGAATGAACATACAGACGGTTGTTAACAATTATTCTCAAATAAACAGAAAAACGAGCAAGTAAACTCATTAAATTGTAAGGTTAATATTCCAGTGATAAAATTTGCTTTTGTCTTAAGAGTTTTCTTAACATGTTACTCTTTTATTTCACTTTTATTTTTACTTTGTTTTGATAGAGATTATTTAGCGATTTTGTGACTTTTACTTTTGTGATTATTATTATACTGAGTCTGAGTGTATTTTGAATTTGTGTATTTGGTATATTTTAAAGCCCTGATGATGAGACTTAATGTCTCGAATATTTGGCCAATAAATGTAAGATGCTACGATGGCTGTTTTCGGTCTTGTTCCTTCTAAAACTTGCTTTTCTACGAAAGCGGCCTCATATACAAGTAAATAACCCTCCTTGAAATCCATAAATTTTACATATTCCTTTTGGAATGAATGCATCGATTTTACTTAATCATTGGCTGATATTCAATCTTACAAAAACTTAATTTTATAAAAATGAATTTAATAATATTCTTTCGTTACATTATTGGAGAAAAATATCACTTTAGCCATATAGTTTTCATAAACGCATAAAATTACATTTTCCTCTTGTACATATTTCATACATTTTTTTAATGCTGTTCATCTCTCTTTTCAAAGGATTTTCTAGTTTGACCAGTATGAATGTCGTATAGCTTACAAGGGATTTGATATGCACATCCATTAGTATTGTCGGGAGAGTTCTCTATAAGTGCTTGCTTCATTGTATTATTCATCTTAAATGGTCCATTATATTTGCAATTCTTAAGGCGCT
>NC_061092.1:40924704-40929704 GCF_015104395.2 Macrobrachium nipponense | reverse complement strand
CATAAATATTGCCTTCTCTTTATTCTAAATAACGTTTTCATATTACTATAGTTTTTCATTAACCAGCGAAGCCATGTTATAAATTTTTTATTTACAAGCCTAGTTATAGTATAAAGTTTCTCATTAAGCTTGATATAAATATCAAGACCAAACTGTTTATTTTCTCTTACGTGAGACTCAGGCGTTTGTACATAAAAATGTTTCATATCGAAAAAAATTTATGACATTTCCTGAAATATTAAAAGGTTGTTATTCTGACAGATTTATTAAGAACGTTTTATCAGATATATAAGTGAGAAGATCGGCGCACATAAAACAATTATAAGAAAATATATATCTTGATTTTTATCGGTAATCTTTCATATAAAGAATTCTCAAGCAAACTAAATCTGGTTTTTTATATATATATATATATATATATATATATATATATATATATATATATATATATATATATATATATATATATATATATATATATATATATATATTATATATATATATCTGTGTGTGTGTGTATTACCAGATTTAGTTTGCATGAGAATTATGAAAGTATTACCGATAAAAATTATGATATCAATTTTCTTATAAATTGTTTTAAGTGCGTCGATCTTCTCACTTATATATCTGATAAAACGTTCTTAATAAATCTCTGTCAAAATGACAACCTTTTAATATTTCAGGAAATGTCATTAAATTTTTTCGATATGAAACATTTTTATGTACAAACGCCTGAGTCTCACTTAAGAGAAAATAAACAGTTTGGTCTTAATATTTATATAAAGCTTAATGAGAAACTTTACGCTATAACTAGGCTTGTAAATAAAAAATATAGCAAGGCTTTGCGGGTTAATGAAAAACTATAGTAATATGAAAACGTTATTTATAATAAGAGAGGCAATATTTATGCGAGAAACTATATATCAGCTAAATAAGATTTTTTTTCTAAATCCACCAAACTATACTTGTTAGGTAAAGAAAACATTCGCCTCTTAACAGTACAAAGATATTTCCCAAGTTAATAAGATATATATCTTATTGTGATATTTGCTAAAAATAAAAATTAGTCATTTATGTATTATTTGGAAAATGAGGAATATCGCTTATGTGCGGCTTTTAATTATTGACAGTAAAATGTTACTTGCTACTGAATTCAGAACTTTTGTAATATTAAATCGATACTTGCATTGTATTCAGACAATCAATCATACACTTGAATGATTTTATCTAATGAAATAAGGATATCTTTTAATAATGTAATAATACTTGTCACAAAATTTAAGCAGGTAAAGATATCCGCCGCTGACATATTATTTTTTTATGAATAAAACTGTACATGGAAACGAAATATATAACTCTGAGCCATCTTTTAGCAACATCTGTGAATTCTTAAATTATGAATTATTTCTTTACGAATAAAAGTGTACATGGTAACGAAATATAATGATTTACCACAGAAACGATTCTTTCTAGGGAGCCACTTTTTAGCAACATTAGTGAATTCTTAAATAATAGATTGATAAAATTAGATGTTGTTGGGTTCTATAGTGATTTTAGGCATGCAAGTGTGAGATGTGCGATTGTGTTTTGGTCTTGAAAGCACAGCCTTCTTGCCCAAGCAAACGACGCTGCTCTATTTGAATTAATCTTATAAATTGGGCATGGATATGTGGTTTCTGAATCGCCTTACAGTTATTTAAATAGAATTAATACAAAGTGTAAACTAATGAGGATGAAAAAAAACTGAAAAAAACACAAAGAACGTTTAAAAATAGTTAAGGACACGGGGAACCCCTTTCCCCACCTTTACTTTTCATTGAAAAAACTTTTAACTACCTTATTTCTGATTCTGGATGTCGTTCTAGATTGTAAAATGATTTTTGAGAAGCACAGCCCATCAATCTTTTCTCCAGTTCACGATGAAATAATTCGGTATACTGGGAAAGGCTTTCAAGATTTTTGGAGACCTGTCAGTCCCAAGGAAATGTGTTCATTCTTTTACTCTGCCATATCTTGAATATTGTTCCCCCCCAATTTGGTCGTCAGCAGCTGTCACGGATCTTGAATTGCTGGACAAAAACCTGAGTTCTGTTACAATCCTAAAATCAGTTCTTCTTAATCAGTATCTGGAACCGTCGTTTAGTTAGCTAAAGCTGTGCATTCTTTGCGGAGTTTTTCACAATTCTGAATGAATGTTCTGTTATATTCAAATCTTCCCAGACTGTAGTTATGTAGTGTTAGCTACTAATTAAATTCAACAGCTTTTTTCCTTAACAGTTTTCAAGCTCAGCCCCAGCAGTGACCAAATTATAGAATGATCTTCCAAACAATGTAGTTGAATCGTTCAAAATTAGCAAGATTCTTCTGTTTAGTAGAGTGTTTTGAGTCTGAATTCATAGTATATTTGCTTCCGTAATTTTTTGGTCGCCTTCATAATTCATCTCATTTACTTTTTTTTAGTTATTTCCATGTAATAGTCTCTCTTTACATCTGTAATTCTTTTTCAGTTGACTTTGCGGCTTTCCCTATTTAAGCCTCTGTGCTTATAGCATTCTGCTTTTTAAACTACAGTTGCCACTTGTTTAATAATAATAATAATAATAATAATAATAATAATAATAATAATAATAATAATAATAATAATAATAATAATAATAATAATAATAATAATAATAATACTTTATTAAAAGTAATGGCTACTTCAGCAGCATTACACTTGTAGAGATTCTTCTCTATTTTCCGAATAGCGGCTTTTTCCGTGCTACTTAGACAGGCTAGTAGAGCGCCTATGGAGGTCATGATCAAATACAGTCAAAATTGACTCTGTATTTGATCATGACCTCCATAGGCGCTCTACTAGCCTGTCTAAGTAGCACGGAAAAAGCCGCTATTCGGAAAATAGAGAATAATCTCTACAAGTGTAATGCTGCTGAAGTAGCCATTACTTTTAATAAAGTATGCTTGAGAGAGGGTCTGCTTCCTAAGTACAATAATAATAATAATAATAATAATAATAATAATAATAATAATAATAATAATAATAATAATAATAATAATAATAATAATAATAATAATAAGACTCCATTAAAAAATGGCTGTCTTGATCCCCTAGAGCTTATATGCGTTTTCCAATCTCGTACTAGCTTCCTTTAAGTAACAGGTAAATAATAATAATAATAATAATAATAATAATAATAATAATAATAATAATAATATAATAATAATAATAATAATAAAAAGAATGGCCGTCTTGATGCCGTTCAGCCTATATTGTAGTTTATCAATCTCGTACGAGTTTCTTTTTAGTAACAGGCTAATAATAATAATAATAATAATAATAATAATAATAATAATAATAATAATAATAATAATAATAATAATAATAATAATAATAGTAACGAACGGCCCTAGTCAATTAAATAATTTTTACAAATATAAAAAAATTACTTTTTAATAGAAAGGAGCTCTTGCCAATGGAATAAAACACTATTAATGGTAAATCGGCAATTCTTATTGAAAAAGAAAATTTTTAAGTAAAGAAACAATTCTTGTCGGTGAAATAAGACAATTATAAAAGCCACTGAAACATCATATTTGTACAACTAAACCGATAAGTCTTAAGATAATGATCATTTTTCACAAAACGAGGATATATATATATATATAATATATATATATATATATATATATATATATATATATTACATATACGTATGTATATATATATATATATATATATATATATATATATATATATATATAGTTGTATTACTATATTTTTCCGTAAAATCACTAAGATTGTCGGTTTCCACCTGACACATAAGTCCGGCAATGGCAGATGAACATTTTAATAAGTTTCGGCCTAAATATCAATACTTACATATTTTGTTATGAAAAACTAAGCTGGAATACAAAGACTGACACAGTTATTTCCTTTCATAATATGGGCACATCTGTCTCAAAATGAAATAATAGATAGAGGCCAATTATATTCTCATAATGTTAAGAGAGACTCAAGTACTTGAGTACAATAATTAGTGGATATAATAAACTTTTGCTTTCTGCTTAATTTTGCAGCTTATCCAGACATACTTATCCGTCTGCTCATCTCTTCCATATTCTTTCAATTTCCATTTGGATATAAAGCCATAAAGAACAGAATAATAATAATAATAATAATAATATAATAATAATAATAATAATATAATAATCACTCACTGATGTCGCAATACCATAGGACATCAGAGTAGATGACGAAGAGAAAAAAATGATAAATATCAAGACCTGAACATAGAAATAAGAAGGATATGGGATATGCCAGTGGAAATTGTACCCATAACCATAGGAACACTAGGAACGATCCCAAGATCCCTGAAAAGGAACCTGGAAAAATCAGATGCCGAAGTAACTCCAGGAGTCAAACAGAAGAGCGTGCTATTAGATAAGCGCACATAGTGAGAAAAGCGATAGGCTCCTAAGGAGACAGGATGAAACCCAGAACCCCACGTTGTAAATACCACCCTATCGAATAGGAAGACCGACATGGACAAATAATAATAATAATAATAATAATAATAATAATAATAATAATAATAATAATAATAATAATAAATTCAGGTTATATGATTATTTTTGTTAGAACTATTTATATTTTCGTACATCACTCCAAAATTTTTAACACCTAAATATAATACATTTTAGACTTTTAATCCAGGAAATATCTTTTTAAAAGTCCAACTAAAAAAGCAGAGTAATTTATATTTGAATAACGATAAAGTTAATATTGATCGGATGAGCATAATAACCAAGAGATGTAAATAGGAAAGAAATTCATATTCTGAAATCGAAATATTTCTTAACATCTTGGAAGGACATTTTCAATCAGGAACCAAGTGCAATGAATTTTTTTGCGCAAAAATACGAATTTTGAGCGCATATATCGCATAAATTTAATAATATTCATGGAAATACTATGGGATATTTGCGGTTAATATTGAGAA
>NC_061092.1:40907204-40909704 GCF_015104395.2 Macrobrachium nipponense | reverse complement strand
AGGGAAGCAGGTAACTGGCTAGAAAAATCGAAGATGTATAATGAAATAAAAAATGAAAATAATGCAGAAAAAAGGACCTTCATTGAATGTTCAAGGGACAGTGTGAGTGCCTGCTTCAGAGAATGCAAAGTAGTACTGGATGAAAATGGATGCAGGAAGGAAGGCTACTGATAGAATGTATGTTAGAATTAAGACATGCTAATGAAACGATGACGTCATAAGAGAACGAAATATTGTCATAGAGGACTGAACATGCTGAATTGTGTTCTCTATACAGACAGGTAGATCTGACTCATGCAAGAGTGGTATAGATAACGTAAATCTGGAAAAGTACTTGTTTAGGATGTAAGGAGAGTAATATAATTGGCCAAAGAAATGAGAGATACCAGTTGATGAGGTTACAAAAGAGTCGTAGTTTAAATGAAAAGTGAACCAAGGAGTGTCAAGTATTTTGCATGAAGGAAAATATCCCCAAAAATGGGTTACTTATTATTCCATTTTGTAAACTAAAGTTGACAGAGCTAAATATAAGAATGTTAAAAGCCTAACATGTAACTGGGTATGTGCAGGTGATTAATTGGAAAAAAGACATACCATAATGCATGATATACAAAGAGCAACATGAGTTTTAACAAGGAAGAGATTGTATCCATCAGGTTTAAAAAAGGTTTCAAGGTTGAAGGAAACAAGTAAAAAATGCAACAACGTTTCCTCGGCGCAACTGAGTTTTCTGTCAAGAGTATAATGCTGTATGAAACTCTCAGCCGTGGCCCATGAAACATTTCAGCTGCGTCCTATGAAGCGTTCAACCACAGCCCGGTGATGGCCTGTGTTGTTGGCCCCTGTAGCGGTACTAGGTGCACGATTATGGCTAAATTTAACCTTAAATAGAATAAAACTACCGAGGCCAAAGGGCTGCAATTTGGTATGCTTGATGTTGGGAGGGTGGATGATCAACATACCAATTTACAGCCATCTAGCCTCAGTGATTTTTAAGATCTGAGGGCGGACGGACAGACAGACAAATATTCATCTCAATAGTTATATTTTACAGAAAACTAAAACCAGCATATGGAGTATATGAACCGACAAATACTCAAGACAGAACTGATGGAGAGGATATGAAGAGGTTATTGAGGAAGAATGGAGCCAATAATTAGACGCTCATCTTCTTCTTTCCACCTTATTAATCCCACTGTATAGCAGGGATGGCCGAACAATTAGATGTTTATCTGACGAAGGCAATTCTTGTGTCTGACAGACAGAGAAGCAGCTATAGAAGATTTACATCAACCGTGCATTTGGTGTCTAGGCCAGTCCCTTACGACGCCCCTGATTAGCTGTTGATAAACCAATCACATGGCTGGAAACTCTCAGCCTCTCGAGAGAGTTCACATAGGTAGGATTTATGTCCCACCTCTCATGAGGGATACTTTTGAAAGACGTACTCCTCAGGAGAGGTGGAACATAGACCCTACCTACCTATGTGAACTCTCGAGAGAGACTGAGAGTTTCCAGCCGTGTGATTGGCTTATCAACCGCCAATCAGGAGCGTCGTAAGGGACTGGCCTAGACATCAAATGCACGGTTGATGTGAATCTACTATAGTCTGATGCAAAGCTGGTGTCGGACAAGTGTTTGTCATTATCTCTTAGGATGTTTATTATTCAATCTCTAAACGTGGCGTTTCGGAAATTTTGGGGAAATGAGAGATGTTGGGAGACCTACAAATTTGTAGGCTAAGAAAACCGGATAAGAATGAAGTGCAGAGTAGAAGCTTGGAGCCATTACTGTTTCTGTGATAGTGAGGAAAGAGAGATTGCATAGTGTGATGGAAATGTTTAAAAGATTTTATAAGCAGACAAAGCAGTAAATTAATGTTAGAAAAGGTAAGATTGGGGTATTGTTACCTAATATGCTCAGAGGATGAAGTAAAAAGCTTGACTTGCACAGGTACCAGGAGTTGAAGCTGCAGATGTTGGTGAATGCGAGAAATGTTACTAATACTAATAATAAAAAAAAAATAAATATGAGACTGAAAAAGATGAATAAAAAATAAGTGATGTAAGAAAACATAAGTCTCTACAAAACTTCCAAAAGAAAAGATAAGACAATATGAGTCAACTCTACTTTACAGAAGTGAAGTATTGATGTTAGATGTAAAGTTAAACATAAACTAAAAGCAAAAAGACAGTCATACTTAAGACCTGTTTGGGTTGCATATTTCGAATAAAAATGGATAAAAGAAAAATTAGGACGTATACATACTTAAAAAAACACAAAAATAAATATTTGGGAGAAAATACCATGGCTAAATGGAATTTCACAATTTTGAAAAAGAAGGGCTTTTATATCCATAAAGCATGAGAGTATCTAATAGACAGAGATAAGTTTGTGGGGTATACGTAGCTAAGATATAGAAGACTATTAGTAAAATCTCTGTTAGGATATTTGTAGCAGCTGATCGTGGTTGTTTTTCGCACAATGAGGTTCATCCTTG
>NC_061092.1:40902204-40904704 GCF_015104395.2 Macrobrachium nipponense | reverse complement strand
TGGTTGATCTTGAAGTATCTTCACCTAATTGTAAAAATACTTTGAATTTATCTAATGTACTGGTTGTAGACAGAATTCCTTTTATGGACTCTCAAGAGCATGTGTCATAAGGTACTCTCACATTTCTGATTCGCCAATCACTCATGCAGGTGGGGAGGATGTCTTCATATTGATCCGGATAACTCTGAGGCTCTGATTCCCCTGTAAAAATCTTGTTTGGTTGGAGTCTCAATGGACTTGCTTTTGTTCAACAGTCAACTAATAAAAGGTTATCTCCCACTTCATAAGTGCCAAGACGCTGAAGGATAAGGTTAATGACTTGTGGGAACTTTAAAATGAATGTAAGAATAATCAGGCCTTGTCCAGGAATGACCTGTGTCATTGACTTGAGGGCTCATACTTACAGGAAAACAAGAGGTCATTACGAGATTCCCATTCCATGGATGCCTGATGTTGTCGTGATGAACAACTTCCCATTTGCAGGGTCAAGATTTAAATCACTCAAATGTAATCTCGAAATGAGAGGTTTGGTGCAGTCTTATATAAAGCTGAAATACAGAATCAGTCGACAAATCTTATGTTTTGACTGTGCCTTTGGAGGCGATTAAAAAGTCGGATAACGTCATAAGCTACCTACTGCATTTTGCAATTACCTCTCAAAGGAAAACTAGTTAAGTGCTTATTGCATTCGATTGCGCTGCCAAGTACTTGGGAGAAAGTCTCAATGATAAGTGTTTCAAGGCTCTAGACACCAATAAAAAAAACCATTGCCAGTGATGCTTAGATTCAGACAGTATCCATATGCTGTACCCTCTGATACTGAGGCCATGTATTACCTTGCTCTAATACCCAAAAATCATCAAGCTCCTCTGCCTTTCTTGTGGTTCCAAGAAGATGGAGAATTATGCCACTGTAAGATGACCAGACATGTATTTAGTGGTGTCTGGTGTGCAAGCAGTTCGGCCTTTGCTCTCAAAAGGACTTTGGATAATGCTGATACCAGTTTCTACCTATTAGAAATTTATTTTATGTTGATGACTGCCCGAGTTCCTATGTTTACAAAGAAGATGCTGTAATGATACTTGAAGGTATTAAAGGTGTTCTAGTAGAAGGTGGATTTAATCTCACTAAATTTGTTACTATTGATTCTGAAATGTAAGACCAATTGTGTTTAAGTAACAAGATAGTAGTACAAAGTCAGCATAGCAAACCTCCAGGTATCAAATGGGATGTCAGAGATGATTTCTTTCTATCTGAATTACTAGACATTCCTTATTCAGCGCAGTTTCTTCCATGTATGATAAGTCCAATTGCCATAACTGGAAAAATTGCATTCCAGGATGAAGCTGTTCCTCGTGGTATAGAAATGCACTAGGGATCATGGATAATGGACCTTGGCAACATGAGTAGCTTTAAAATAGAGAGATCTGTGTACCTACAGGCATTCCATGATTCCGCAAATGAGTTACATCACGGCTGCTGCTCCTATTTGAAGTCAATTAAAAAAGATGGTAAAATAAATCTATCTCTGTTGTACACTAAAAGCGAAGTACCTCCTATTAAATCCCTAACCATAACAAGATTAGAATTGCAAGCTAAGGTAATTTTAGGTAAAACTGATACTATGCCTTAGAAGAGAATTGAATTTTGATCTAAAGACTACTGTTTTGGGAGACACAGTTAGGTAATACTCAAATACATACTTAATGAGA
Source organism: Macrobrachium nipponense (assembly GCF_015104395.2). NCBI lineage: Eukaryota > Metazoa > Arthropoda > Malacostraca > Decapoda > Palaemonidae > Macrobrachium > Macrobrachium nipponense. Next base: position 40,902,992 of record NC_061092.1, on the reverse strand, counting down.
AATCGAGATATCATGTCTTTGTAGTTAACAGGGTTGGTAAAATCCTGCAGCTTAATAAATTATCTCAATAGTAACAGTAACAGGTAAGAATAACCTGGCAGATGTGTTATCCAAACGTAAAACAACAGATTCAGTAAACTGGAATGAATGGGGTGATGGTCCTAGATTTCTCAAGAATTGCCCTGTGATGATCCTGAAGATATATTTACAACTTTCAAAACTAGTGCGTTTCTATATGTCACTATCATAGAAAATAATCCACTGCAAAAATTACAAGCTCGTTATTCAAGGTGTTGCTTGGCTGCCGCTGAAACTGAAGAACCGATTGAGAAGAAAAATTTCCTGGCTGCCAATGATCTTTCATTGTTCGATATAAAGTTACCAGGATTGTGCATCATAAAGTATGTGCAAGGTCAGGCTTATATCCATCAAGTTAGGAGTCTTACGGATAGGCCTGTTAGCAAGATAAGAATAGTGTTCTATGTGTAGGAGGACGATTAAGCCAAGCTGATCTTTGTGAGTATAGTGAGCATCCTAATTTGATTTCCCATTGGCATCCTATCTCAATATCAATCGTTAGAGAATATAACAGTAGAGGCTCCTGTGGCACAGAAGGGGCGGTAAATGATTTGAGGCAAAAATACTGAATCACCAGTTAGTTTACTTATGTGGATGCAGATGTGTTTGGTCCTTTTCTGATCACGTTTGGTAGAAGTAATGTTAAGAGGTCAGATACATTTTTATATGCTTAAATATTACAGCAGTGCATTTGGAAGACCTTCACAGTA
>NC_061092.1:40892204-40894704 GCF_015104395.2 Macrobrachium nipponense | reverse complement strand
ATACCGAATGAAATCCAGTGGGAGTCACCATCTAGGAAAGATCCCTCGGCGTCAATGATCCTGGCAATTGTGACGCCAGATATCACACGAAAATAAATAAAATACTGAATATCTTCTGCTCAAGGAAATGAAAATTCCAAAAGCTTAACATTTAATAAAAATTCTTTGGATCTAGGTTTATTGGCGACAAGTGTTTCCGTAGAAGGTATTGTTGTTATTAAAATTACGTACATATCTGGTAAAAAAAAAAGTGACCAGTGACCTATAGATTCTATATAAATCTATATGGCTCATCTCCATTTAATTCAATTTAAGGCACATCTTTGATCTACCGTGACGAGGTTAAATTTCCAATTATTTCTTTTAATCAGACTCAGCAGGTTAAAGAAGAAAGTAGTTTTATGATGATTATTATTACGATAGTTTATAGAAAAAAATAATATACACTAAAAATTGCTCTTAACTCAGCAAAAAGTTAAGAGATATTCCAATGGTTTCAAACTAAGATTTCACGTGTTATTGAAAAATTACTTGAAGATACAGTGGTTTTATTTATTTATTTGTTTTAATGAAAAATGGTTGCGATAATATGTTTTCAAAATATTTATCCGGTGATTGAAAAATTACTTAATAATATCGTGTTTTTATGTTAATATTTTTTTTTAGAAAAATGAATGAAAAATGATCACGATAAAACTTCAAAATATTTCTCTAGTTATTAAAAAATTACTTGATACTACCGTGGTTTTATTTATTTATTTATTTTTATTTATTTATTTATTTTTACAAACAAATTATGAATAAATGATTGCGATATGTTTTCATAATATTTATCCAGTGATTACAAAATCATTTTATAATATCCTGGTTTTATTTACTTTTTTTTTCAAAAATGAATGAAAAATTATTGTGATATGTTTTCAAAATAAGAAATTGTCGTCCCTTATTTGAAAAGTATCGGATAATGTAGTTAAAAAAGAAAACTCGATTTCAAGAGAAGAAATATTCAAGCATTAACTGAATGGTAATACCGGTGTCCCAACTTAATCTAAAATTTTCATAAACACAGAACACTAATGCATAAAAATTAATTACTGAGTCACTTATCGCGTAAATCTTAAGGTGAAAATATAAGCGTATGTTAAGAGAATTGATGGAATTAAATAAATAAAGCTTTCTTAAAATCCAGAAACCATCACCGTTCAGCAAATAAATTTTAACCTTAAAATGTTTCATTATTTATGGCAGGGAAACGCTTTCATCTTACAATATGTATATAAAAATTAATCTTAAGAGAGAGAGAGAGAGAGAGAGAGAGAGAGAGAGAGAGAGAGAGAGAGAGAGAGAGAGAGAGAGAGAGAGAGAAAGGATCACGGTCACTTGCAAATAATATATATATATATATATATATATATATATATATATATATATATATATATATATATACATATATATATATATATATATATATATATATATATATATATATATATATATATATATATATATAATGTTTCTCACAGAGTCAAATTTACAATAAATATTTCCAACTGGAAATATCTAATTAAAAATTGAGTGGGTATCATTCGTTTTAAATATAGTATTCAAACTTAAGCTTCTGCTAACAAAAAATAAATATGTTATTTCCAAATTAATAAATATGAGAACTATCAAAATGATTACGTTCTGTTTTAAATCCCATACTAAAAAAAAATATTTATTTTTAGTATCGAAAATTTCATAAACTCTCAAGTATTGGCTGAATGGCAAATTTCTTACAGGCGAGAAATATATTTTAGGTAATTAATGAAAACTCTTAAAACTTCTTTTCATCACACATTTTTGTACATGCTGAAAATATAACAAAGGATATGGCTTCCTAAACAGAAAAGCATAAAATGAAGACGCTGATATTCTGATAAAAATCTCTCTCTTTCTCAAAAAAAAAAAAAAAAAAAAAAAAACGCGATTTCAAAAGCGACGTTTCTCGTGAAGAATCTCCGTAAAGACGACGCTATAAAAATTACACCCTCCACTTGCTACGCTCTAAGGGCACCAGACAACATGCGTTTGAGAGAGAGAGAGAGAGAGAGAGAGAGAGAGAGAGAGAGAGAGAGAGAGAGAGAGAGAGAGGACACTCTTCTTCTTCAACTTCCCCTGGAAGCGAGGATGCAATTTCTTCCCATTAGAGGAAGCCAAGCACATCCATTTTTATCAGGTTCCTGGTATAATGTTTTCTAATTCCCATTCCGTATGCAGTTTGAGGAAGCGAAAGGACTTTAGTTTTTATGAGATTCCCGGTGGAATGTTTTACAATGGCGGTTTCCAGCGCTGTGTCAGGAAGCAGTGTTTATTTTTCTTATTAGGTTATGTCAGGTTAACTAAAGATTGCTTTCCAGTTTAAATGCTGTATGAGACTTCAGGGAAATAGTACTTTTTTCCTCATCTCCAGTTTAAAAGTGTTCTAACACTGATTCTGAAAATTGTTTACCAGGTCGAA
>NC_061092.1:40884704-40887204 GCF_015104395.2 Macrobrachium nipponense | reverse complement strand
ATATTATATATTAATATTATAATTATAAAATATATATATATATATATATTATAATATTTATATTATTATATATAGTATATATATATATATATATATGTGTGTGTGTGTGTGTGAGTGTGTGTGGTGTGTGTTCTTATATGTAATTAAATAAATTAAATTAAAACTTGCATTCTGGGCGTCTCTCGAAATAGAGGAAATAGATTTTTCTGAAGTAAATACTACCTTACAGTAAATATGGTCACGTGTGAAAATATACCAGTAAGTTGAAATCTCAGATTTAATCAAGGTAAACATGGACTTGAAGTTGTAAAAGAGTATAGAAAATGAGTAAATGGTTGATAACAAGCTGAAGTTATCTTTTACATTCGGTTACGTTTATGTAACCAAAATCTTCATTATTAGATATATTTATGAATTAGTTGTCTGAATAAAAAACGCCAGTAATTCCCTCATCAGTCACACATTCCTGAAGATATCTTCTTAATTAAAAACCTTTCACATTTGGCGTACCTAAACGTATATTTCCATCTATCTTTTGTGAAGACAGAACAAAATTCGTAAAAAAAAAAAAACTATTTTATTCAAGACCGTTTAGAGGTACTCCTATAAAAATGCCTTCAAATAATTTACATATAATAAAACTCAAGCTTCAGTATATAAACGTTAAAATAAAGTTTCACAACTTTCACAAGCCAAAAATGATATTAGAGTATAAAGGCAAATGCACAAACACTTGGATATATATATATATATATATATATATATATATATATATATATATATATAATATATAGATATATATATATATATATATATATATATATATATATATATATCATATATATATATATATATATGTATGTATGGTATATATATGATATATATATATGTATATGTTGTTATGTATGTATGTATTGTATGTATGTATGTATGTAGTATGTATGTAGTATGTGATGATGTATTGTGTGTGCACGTATGCATGTATAAATGTTAATTCACATATTTCATATTTATAATAAAAATTACCACTTCATAACCTTTAGAAAAAAAATAAACCTTTTATAAACTTACAAAAGCTATCGGGTAATACAATCATCAAAGTTAAAAAAAAAAAAAAAAAAAAAAGCATACTTTCATATTCTTAATTTAAAAAAACCGCTATTTTCTATATTCCCTGCACGTAAGAACACAACGCAATGAAATGAAATTAGCTGAATTACAAAAATTATATTTGAAATGATTCCACATTAAATAAATGTTATATATATATATATATATATATATATATATATATATATATATATACTATATATATATATATATATATATATATATATATTATACACACCATACATATATATATATATATATATATATATATAATATATATATATATATATATATATATATATATATAGATATATATATACACACTGGTACACTACAATCCCCGAATTTAAAAAAAAATATCTGATAATTGGAATTTACCTGTATAAGTAATTAAAAATCAGAGCATGGCATTAGATATAGCTCCTTTTATTAAGCTTGAGAAATCAGAAACTTGGGAAAAAAATGAAAACAAGACAACATGTAATTCCCTATTATTTACTTTTTCAATTTATGAAAGTCAATGCAATGAATGATTGTTAAGACTGAACTGCAAAAATATTTACATTCCTTGGTCTGTAAACAATATAAAAGTTATATTACTACGTACAGTACATTTCAAAACGGAACGCTTACAATTTTAAAAAAGCTAAAAATTTTTAGAGAAAAGTAAGACAACGTAAAATATTTATTATTAATGAAAAAACTTTATATCTATGTGGTAAAAGAATAATCAAATATATAAAGATGTAATTTAAGAAATTGATCACATTAAAAACGATGCTTCGATTCCGAAGTTTAAGCCGAAGAAAAAACTAACAGAACTGGATCAATACGTCTCTTCCTTAATATAAAAAATTATAAATCATAATAAACAACAAACTGTAAGTAGTTTATGTATTAGATATAAACTCAAAACTGTGTAGATAATCACGTGTAAAACAAAATTTGCCATAGAATTCTATTGGTAGATACCAATCGAAATTTTAAATAACAATGATAATTTTAAATAATGAAACTCCCAAAATAAATCTATTGCTCAGTACCATAAGAAATAAATAACAAGAATTAGAAAACACAATTATCTTATATTTTAAATCATAAAATTATCCTGTAAATCTATTTATTAATAAACAAAATTAAAATAACAATAGCAAATAGAAATCAATATTTTCCAAATCATAAAACTGCCAAATAAATTAATTGCTTAACATCCCAAAAAATTTAAGACAAAAGTAAAATAGAAATCTTAATTTGAATCATACAACTCCCCAATAAATTTATGCTCAACATCCACCCCCAAAATTAGAAAAATAATAGCGACACAGAAATAATTAATTTGAATCATAAAACTCTCCAATAAACTCTTTGATAAACATAAAAAAACAATATC
>NC_061092.1:40877204-40879704 GCF_015104395.2 Macrobrachium nipponense | reverse complement strand
TACTTTGTCACTCAGTGCCACCATTATACAAAATACCCGGTGATTATATATATATAGTAGACCAATGATTTCTAGTGCTTGGTGCGGTCCAACAATACACAAATTTCCCTCAGAAGAAAATACAGATCGCAACCCATATACATTGGTGTGTAACTCACTAAAACACCCAGGTTAGGAAAGGACAGGTTGGCTCTTCTACCCTCTACTCTGCCACAACGCTACTGTGCATAGCGCTCATCCACGAACCCGCCTGTATGAGAAGATCTTCTTGGACTGCCTGTGGGTAGAGGAGAAATATGAAGTTACTTGGATGGGTAGATGGAAATTATTTCTTGGTCATTCGTTTTGCAATTTAAATTTTGTTACAGATTTGAATGAGTAAATGTATTTAATAGCAGAAGTAGACACGCACACACACACACATATATCTATATATATATATATATATATATATATATATATATATATATATATATATATATATATATTACATATACAATACTACTGGTCGTTTTTTGCCAGATGCATATGAATTTGTAATAGCCACAATTACTCGCTAACGGACATCATGATTTCTTCAAAATATCTTTGAAGTTGGAGCTCAAGGCTTTGTAGTGACAAGCGTATCCAAAAAAAGAACAAGGAATTTGAGAGGTTAAGATGGAATTGTGGCTATTACAATTTCATCCATATATATATATATATATATATATATATATATATATATATATATATATATATATATATATATATATATATATATATATATCTAGAAATATGTTTCTAATGACTTTGTGTATGTGCGTATGTATAAATGAAAAAAAACACTTGTAAAGACCAAACCATGTCTAGAACAATTTATAAATATATATCATAAGAGTTGTAACCTCAGTAATGAGACACATAAAATATGTGGCCTTTCTATCACTGGAATCCAATTATCAAATTAATACAAATATATATTAGCCACGTAACTGAACCTATAAATAATAGTAAGAGTACAACTTCGGATCAATCACACATTCAGAATTGTTAAGGTATATTGTTGATGGATTTTGATAAGATTCATAAATTTATAATGGAAAATATAATAAAAAATACTAATTCGTCTAATGGAGGTATTCCGCATGGGAGGTGGTCTTTTCATTTATAAATCTGTCTCATTTCTATCTATATGTATTACTGATAATAATAATAATAATAATAATAATAATAATAATAATAATAATAATAATAATAATAATAATAATAATAATAATACTTCGAGAGAGAGAGAGAGAGAAGAGAGAGAGAGAGAGAGAGAGAGAGAGAGAGAGAATCGTTAATTACTTTGATGACTATGGTATCATAAATTTATCTGTAAAATTAAAATATATAAACCTATTATGACACTGTATTTGATCATGACCTCTATAGGCGCTCTACTAGCCTGTTTAGGTAGCACGGAAAAAGCTGCTATTCGTAAAATAGAGAAGAATCTCTACAAGTGTAACGTGCTGAAGTAGCCATTACTTTTAATATAGTATGCTTGAGAGAGGGTATGCTTCCTAAATAATAATAATAATAATAATAATAATAATATCATCATCATCATCATCATTATTATTGTTGTTGATGATTAAATACAACTAGGACGTATTTTTCCTTATGAGGATAGATTACTCTATATTATATATCTATTATATATATATATTATAAATATATTATATATATAACATATATAATATAATATAAAATATGTATAATATAGTTATATATTATAATATATATATATAATAACTATATATTTATATTATATATATATATATATAAATATATGAATATGTGGCCACCAGGATAAAGAATAAACGTGCACATGTGAATCATTAGAAATAATATACATACATACATACATCATATATATATACATCATATATGTATGTATATATATATATATATATATACACACACACACACATATCCATACATAACAGATACATATGCATCCACTCACGCAGCCACGAATGGTAGCGGAGGACACTAGAACATCACATACCCTTGCAACGACGACCCATCGACTCTCAATCACAGGCTTATTGCGACCTGTCACCGATATGATTGAAAACTTCCCTTCATTAAAAAAAAAAGCGAAAAAAGAAAGGAGAGGGCAGCATCAGCAGCAGCAAGAGAGAGAGAGAGAGAGAGAGAGAGAGAGGGTGTGATCACCAAGCCATAGGTTGTAAAATGAAGGAGAGGAGAGAGCACCAAGAGCGCGCCGTCATTCGCTGTAATTAAAAGCAATTTTCCTTCGATGACGCCCTCGGTCCGAGGTGATGGATAATTTGGGGAGGGGAAGGTGTGAGTATCACGATCCTAAGAAGGGAGGAGGAGGAGGAGGAGGTAGGGGGGGGGAAGGAGGAGGAGGAGGTTAAGGAGGAGGAGGAGGAGGAGGAAGGAGGAAGGAGGAGGAGGAGAAGGAAGAAGGAGAAGGAGAGAAGAAGAAGAAGAAGAAGAAGAGGAA
>NC_061092.1:40862204-40869704 GCF_015104395.2 Macrobrachium nipponense | reverse complement strand
ATTGGTGCTGAGGGCACAAACCTAGTGACAGTTCTGGCCAAGTTCAGCTTCGACTTAAACTCACGAGAGGTATAGACCAACAACTAGCAATTTTAGAATCGCCTTTTATTAAACAGCTTGTCCCCCAATTAAATACTCAGACCACCTCAACACGTCTATAACTCTCGAGAGTTTATATATATATATATATATATATATATATATATATATATATATACATATATATATATATATATATATATATATATATAATATATATATATATATATATATAACATGTATCATATTTATAGGTATATATATATATATATATATATAATATATATATATATATATATATATACGTATATATAACTAATATATTCATTAAAACATAAATCTTGAATTATTCGAAAGATGGTGAACTCAATACCTAGAAAAGCCCATTTCGTATTCGCCATTAAGAAACTCACTTCCGAAAATGCCAATGGATAATGCATCAGTTAAAATCTAAAAAAAGTTATAATTTTGTTATGAATACAAACTCAAATGCCTACGTCATAAGATCACGCAAGATCTCTCTCTCTCTCTCTCTCTCTCTCTCTCTCTCTCTCTCTCTCTCGCTCTCTCTCTCTCTCTCTCTCTCTCTCTCTCTCTCTCTCTCTCTCTCTCTTTCAAAATACAAAACTAAAGAATATAAAATAAATAAATGAAATATAACAAATCTCTCAAAACAAAATAAAATAAAATAGAATAACATAAAAAATACTCAAAACGTTATTTAATAATACCCGATATAAAGTAATTAAATCCGTCATCGACAACAGAAAACGTAAAAAAAAAAAGTCAAGCAATACAAACACTAATGACAAAACTAGTATGTCTATATACACACTACCGGTAAAATTAATTACATTTAATTACAATACCATTACGGGGGAGATGAAGCTGTACACCTTGCATACGTAATTACGTTCAAAATAGAGAGAGAGAGAGAGAGAGAGAGAGAGAGAGAGAGAGAGAGAGAGAGAGAGAGATACTGTTTACCAACATATTGCCTCTGTGTTATCCTTGCGTTATTAGAAGTCTCAGTGATTGCATATAGTCATTTGCATATGCTTAAAAGGAACATTAATCCCGTGCCACTGCACTGTCCCAAAAAGGAATGAACCTGGCGAAAATTGAGTGTAGAGTTTCATTCAAAATAAGGCAAGATAACTCCTTGTGAAGTTGGCATATGGTCTTGCTCTGATGAAACCATTGTTAATGCACAGGAAAGTCCTTGTTACCTTACGTGAGAAAAGACATTATTGCCAGTTTGTCAAGATAAAGCTTATAAAATGTCAGGGCATTAGCGTTGCCAAGTCAGTTTTACTTTATAAAAGGCAGATAAGTACTGCCTAATAAATCACGGATTTTGGTGGCTTTTACCCTAATAAATGACAAATAAGTACTGCCTCATAAACGTCAGGTCATGATTGCTCTATAAAAGCCAAAGCACCATTATCGATTGGTCTTATTACTTTATAAATGTCGCTCGTTATTACTTTAAAATATAAATACCATGGCATTATAACTGCCCTGTAAGCAATAGTTTATAAACGCCAAGGAATCAACACATCCTGGTCAATATGAATGTCAGGTCAGTATTGCTACATAAATAACAGGATATTATTATCGTCAGTTTAGTATTGCTTTACATATAAATTTCAGGACATTATTACTAAATGAATAGGCCAGTATTAATTTGTACATGTCACGTCAGTATTACTTTATAAATACTATGTGTTTCTTACTTCTAGGTAATTATTAAACTACTAGATATTTATATACATACATACATATACATACATATATATATATATATATATATATATATATATATATATATATATATATATATATATATATATATATATATATATATATATATATCATATATATATATATATATATATATATATATATATATATATATATATATCATATATATATATATATATATATATATATATATATACATACACACACACACACACACACATATATATATATATATATATATATATATTATATATATATATTTATAATATATATATATATGTATATATATATATATATATACATATATGTGTGTATGTATGTATGTATCCTAGGTATTATTACCACTTTACAAAAGATTCATCATATTAACGCCAGGTCAGTATTAATAATTGGTTGTGCATCATCTTGCTTTGCAAGATCTTTCCAAGTGTTTTAACCCGGTATGTATCCACCTTGGCGGCATGTTTAGTACAAGCCCGTTAGAGATTACCTTAAGAACATAAACAAAAGACTACCCTAAGAACATAAGATTACCTTAAGAACATAAAGAAAAGACTGTAAATGTTATACAAGATAATTACCTCCAAGAAATATTGGTCCTAGATAACGACCCCTGAAAACCCTTGGGGTCACTATCTAGAAAAGATATTTTTTTGTAAATACCACAGAATTATATTTCCGTCAGGTTATTCTGATTTTATATTAGGTTAGCTTTGCCTTCTAAATGCCAGGTCCCTATTATCGCTAGGTTTTATATTACCTTATCAAAGCCAGGTTCATAAATTATGGTATGATATCAAATACAATGCAGTACAGAAATGTTACTTGTTAATGAAAGAACTGTAATAACATGGAACTGTTGCTGATCAACATAACATGGAGCAGTTGCTGATCACATGTGAAAAAAAAAAAATTTCTAACTTTATGTACCAAGTGTTCATAAAAACCGGTCCATTCTAAAGATTAATGGAAAAATGCTGACCTGGCAATTATTAAACCTCACTGAATAACCAGGAATTCCAGAAGTAAAACGGAGCTGAGAAAAAAGGCTCAGAAGGTATAATAATAATAATAATAATAATAATAATAATAATAATAATAATAATAATAATAATAATAATAATAATAATAATAATAATAATTAGAGCCCCAAAAATTTCGATAAATCATATAAAAAAAGTGCAATATCTACACAAAAGGAAATTATAGTATTACATATTTCCCTCATATATATATAATAATAATAATAATAATAATAATAATAATAATAATAATAATAATAATAATAATAATAATAATAGTAATTATAATAATAATAATAATAATAATAATAATAATAATAATAATAATAATAATAATAATAATAATAATAATAATAATAATCAGTCTCCCCAAAAATTTCGATAAATCAAATAAAAAAAGGTGCAATATCTATTCAAAAGGAAATTATAGTATTACACATTTCGCTCCTATATAATAATAATAATAATAATAATAATAATAATAATAATAATAATAATAATAATAATAATAATAATAATAATAATAATAATAATAACCACAGCCAACATCTCGATCAATCAAATTAAAACCACAAATCAAAAAAAGGAAATTATAGTGTAATATATAACTCTCCCATAAAATAATAATAATAATAATAATAATAATAATAATAATAATAATAATAATAATAATAATCACTGTTACAAAGATATCCATAAAACAAATTAAAAAAGGTGCAATATCAACACAAAGTAAATTATAGTATCATGTAATAATAATAATAATAATAATAATAATAATAATAATAATAATAATAATAATAATAATAATAATAATAATAATAATAATAATAATAATAATAATAATATAAAACAAGGTGCATGGACTTTTTTTAATGAAAGCAAAGATGTGATATTTCTTAATCTTTCAACAGATCAATGATATGATATTTTGTAGTAATTGTTCAATAGCTATATATTATACACACACACACACACACACACATACACACACACACACACACACACCACACACATATATATATATATATATATCATCACCAATGTCCTTATAGCTATGATGCAAGAACTAATTATTTAATAGATTCATGATGTATAATTTCCTATTCAACGGATATACTATGTAATGAAAGATTTCGTTATTGGCACTGATCTGAAATAACAATGTTTATAATTATCTAATTGTTCTATGTGAAATTCAACACACACACACACACACACAGCAGACATACAAACACATATATATACATATATAATATGAATATATACTTATATAATGTTATATATATAATATATATAATGTAAAACTAGGACAAATTTCGTAAATATTTTCTTTTTTTAAATAGATGAGGTTACTAATTTTTAAATGTTCACAAAATACTAGTGAGTGCAACGAAACGATAAATGGTATGCAAGTCTTCAGTGTGGACGGGTAAGTGCGTTTATTTCCTTATATCTTGCGAGTCATAATGATACCCAGATGTGATGCATTCATATATATAATTTAAACTCCCGGATACATTTCGTAACGTACTTTTGAGAAGTGAATTTTAAGTCTTCAGTATGTGCGTGTGTGTGTGTGTATTTCATTATGTCATGTGAGTCATTGATAATTCCCATAGCGAAAATGATTGTTATTAGCATTTTTCTTAAAAAAAAAAAAAAAAAAAAAAAAAAAAAAATATATATATATATATATATATATATATATATATATATATATATATATATATATATATATATATATATATATATAGTTTAATATCTCAGGCCAAGCAAAATTCCTATAAAAGTAATCTCCATTTGATCTAGAATATTATAATTATATCTCATCAAGAAGTATACAGTTTATTGGGCCCTTCATTTTTGGCTGTTTTAAAAATACTTATAATTTGAGAACGAAAATTCCAATGTATTTCTGAGAGTTAAGACGCAGAAGAAAAATACTTACGGGTTGTCGAAGAGATTCTGATAACTGATTTATTAATTGATTTATGGTTACTATAACTGGCTTTACATCATTTAAGGTACTGACGCCGTAAAAAAAAAAAAAAAAAAACTTAAAAGGTGTTTCATGTAAGAAATATTCTGATATCTTAGCAGAGGTTACATACTTAAGGACAACATAAATGCTGATAGATTTTACGTGTTCGTTTATAAGATAAGCATTATTCCCATAATATAATCATCATATCACGATCATTATATAATCATCATATCATTAGGCAGACGATCATTACCAGGAGCGATAACAAGAAATAAAAAAAAAAAAATCATGGAAACTCATTGAGGTTGGTCCTTGTACAAGTGAATGTTCTAGTAATTTAGTTGTACTTATTACTTCCGTTTGGTATTAATGTATATCCAGGTTATTTATTATAATTATGTACAGACACACACACATACATACATACATACATACATATATATACATATATATATATATATATATATATATATATATATATATATATATATATATATATATATATATATATATATATATATATATATCATATATATATATACATATATATATATATATATGTATGTATATATATATATATATATATATATATATATATATATATATATATATATAATATATATATATATATATATATATATATATATATATATATATTTCTATTCATTATAGATTTTCCGTCTTTCATACATTCTGTTCATCATAACCTCACCATATGGATTCAAGGTCTATTGGTTGGCCCCAAAAGAAAGCAAGATCATATTGAATAATGAGGACAGCAGCAAATAACTCCAGTGGATAAAGATCCTAAGAAGGCATATATGTAAAATTACGTTTTTCCCCATAATTGTTCCTATTTCAACCGTAATTCATTTGGATGAAGATGCCAGACTATTTAGTGGAAGCCAAGTTACAGAAGACATAAGTGGATATATAGATGTACACTTTGAACAATATATTTATCCATAAATGAAAACAATCGTAATGACTATCATTTTGACATGGCGGTTGCATGGGGTGTTAACTATGTAATACAGAGAAACGCACAAAAATACTGTGTACATTATATATATATATATATATATATATATATATATATATATATATATATATATATATATATATATATATATATTTTTTTTTTTTTTTTTACACACACACAGATACATACATAAATATATTATAAATTCCCAAGTATATAGTGGCATAAAATAAACGATTGTTGTACAATTATTGAACATATGGCTATATATTCCGAACTTATCATTTACAACAATCTAAGTCATGAGAAAATTGCTTGTTAATACATCTAAACCCATATTACTTTTTAGAAATTACAATTTTTGTATAGGTTTTATAATTTATAATCATGGCATTGTAGTTGGCATCATACATCAAGGGCACTGGGCAATATAGACAATCTGTGTTTCTAAAGACAGAGCCCCTTCGTATATACGCTATCAAAATTAGAGTGTTTTAAACTAACCTCCAAAATTATACACTTTTCAAAACAGTTTCTTCACATCATTCCTCCCTTCCAAAATTGAGATTTTTTAAGTCAGGCGTTACAAAATTAAGTATCTTAAATTAACCAAAATAAAAAAATCAGGACTTATTATGATTAACCTAATAAAAAATAAAAATTTCGTTTTTTTACGTACCCCAGTCCAAAATTAAGATTTTTTGTAATTATGCAAATCCAAAATTAGGATTTTTGTAGCCAACCAAATCCATAATTCAGACTTTTTTTATTTTAATTAACCAAGTCCAAATGTAAGTTTTACCAATTTCAAAGTTAAGGTGGTTTGATTATCCCAATCAAAAACTAGGATTTTTAATTTAACCCAATCCAAAGTTAAGTGATTTTTAAAATTACCCAAATCAAAAAGTAAGTTTTAAATTTACCCATTCCAAAGTAAAGGTTTTTTAATGTACCCAATCCAAAATTAAGATTTTAAAATTACCCTAATCCAACAGAAATATTTTTGTTAGTAACCCAATCGAAAAATAAGACTTTAACCATATTCAAAATAAGGATGTTTAAATGAACCCAATCCAAAATTAAGACTTACTAGTTAATCCAACCCAAAATCAAGATTTTTTTAATGAACCCATTCCAAAAAAAACATGATTCTTTTAATGGAACAAATTCAATATAAAGATTTTACAATGTCCCCAATCCAAATTAAAATTCTTTAATTAATCCAACCCCAAGGTAAGATTTCTTAACCAATGCTAATTCTAAATTAGGAAGTTATTTTAGAAAAATGTACAGTTACACAACCGAAATTCTTTAATGTAAGTCTTTAACAGATAACTGAGGCTTAACCAAACAAATATTTCGACACAAAACGATCATCTTGCAACAGAAGTTTGAAATTTGCACATCCAACTTTGAAGTAATAAATATAAAAAAAGCGTGTCCCACCAACAAAATTAGTAATTTTAGACAGTAAATTTAGACATCTTAAAAACCTAAGTTTGTTAGGCCTGTCTAACATTCTTTAAATAAGAACAATGAAAGTTTTAGTCTTTAAGCATCTATTGAGCATACGCGCTTGCTCTGAAAAACACACGGTGATGGCAGAAATCAAATCAGCTTCTGAAAGACTGAATGCCCAACCAACACAAAAAATAAGTAAATAAAAAAATTTTTGAACCAAGATATAATTTTACCCAGCTTCGAAC
>NC_061092.1:40852204-40859704 GCF_015104395.2 Macrobrachium nipponense | reverse complement strand
TGAGAAATATTGTCATTGATTAGTCCAGAGAAGAAGGTCTTTGTCCTTCATCTCATCTTTAGTTGATGCTTCCGTCTGGCGTTTTGTGCCATTGCGATGTTTCTTACGTTTATTGATTCCATTTATATTTAATTCTTAATTTTCTTAGGGTGGTGTGGGGTAGCAGGCGGAGGTCTCTTGTATAATGTTACTTTTCTTAGAAGCATCAGTAAACAGCGAAAATGAACAAGTGATTTATCCTGAGATGATAAAAATAGATTTGTTTTAAATTTTAAAGCCACTGTGATTTAGAAATAATTTCCGGTCATGAGTTCCAGATAGTTCCTATGATATATACTATATATATATATATATATATATATATATATATATATATATATATATATTAGTATATATATATATATATATAATATATATATATATATATACATATGTATACATACAGATATAATAATAATAATAATAATAATATAATAATAATAATATAATAATAATAATAGACCTTTCCTGATAAGGCGCCTCCCAATATTTACAAGAGGAAAAAGAAAGTATAAATTCTTAAAAAAAAAATAAATACAAGTTTTCTTGAGCGTAAGGTGACTGAGGACCCACTACATAAAATAAAACATCATTTACTATATAGAGTTAGTGATATTGACGTCGAAATACGCCGCAAAAAAAGAATAGTGATTTAAATATAATAATAATAATAATAATAATAATAATAATAATAATAATAATAATAATAATAATAATAATAATAATAATAATAATAATAATAATATGCGAAAGAAATATAAACTTTCGATTAGTTTAGTCATTTTTTATTTGCTTAGTTCTATTTTTTTATCTTCTCAGATCTTACAGGCTTCCAGTAAAATGTATTATATAATGGAACCTTGTTTGTTCTTAACATCTGAATTAATTCTGGTTCATGGGCATATCTGAAAAATCCACACTATAGGCTATCATACTACATACACATATACATAAATACACAGACTCGCATACCAAATTAATATATACATAATATACATATGTATATATATTAAAAATATATATATATACAGATAATAAATATATATACACACGTGAATTCTTATCACCTCACCGTGACACTTTTTATACACAAACACTAGGTTACTAATGTCATTTAATCCAATCCGCTCAAGCTCATTAATAATACTGAAGTAGAGCGGATTGGGTATTAAATGACAATTTTAGCTTAATGTTTGATAGATATATTTATAATATATATATATATATATATATATATATATATATATATATATATATATATATATATATATAATCTACTAAATCTCCTATCTCAAAAAATCACCAAAGGTCACAATTTAAATGTACAAACGATTATGAATTATTGTTGCAATATACATTGATAGTACTAAAAATGATACATATCGTCGTTGTAAATGTTTATCATCATTTCGGCCGCTTTTGCTGCTGTTTTTTTAAGCCTTTAATTTGATTTTTTACACTTTCACTGGTAACTCAAGAAAACCATGATCTAGACGCCGAATCATGATTTAGACGCCGAATTATATATGGTTCTAAAATTGACGATTTTATTTAGTTTATGACTAACTTGTTATAACAGATGTTTTAACACAGTATTCACTTTAGAAGTAAGTTCCGATCAGTGATATGCTAACAGTGTTTACTTTAGAAACAAAAATAATTAAGACGGAAACGCGTTGTTATTGATGAACATTATTTGTTCAGAAATGTGGATTTAGTTCATCGTACTAAGTGTATCCAGTTTGGTCAAATGTACCCAGATATTCAACCACTTCACATTTTTCAAATGCATATACACCTAGGCAAAAATTTACCTACAAATGCGTCAATTTCAGAAACAAAATGCTGAAATAAGAACTTTTCCGAAAATATTTCACGGAGAGTATTTACGACATAAAACTAAGCCAGAAAATGTGTCCACGCCAGTAAGACGTAAACGGAGGTGTATAAATTCCAGAAATCCATATTCCTGAAATATATCAACTTCATTTGAACCTATGAAGATGGATATCAACTTCTACTAAACGCGTCCAGGGTAACGGAAAAACTGTTCACTTGGTAGCAAGAATTATGATGTGTGTCTATTGGTGGCAAATTTTGTTTTCTTGGTCCATCAGCTTTAGATAGAAAATATAAGCTATGATTTATGTATAAAGGATATTCATAACTGATAACCAAAACTTAGATAATGAGGATACCTGTGTAGTTGGTTAACATAAAAAATTGACTTATACGAATACAAACCAAAAACTGTTTTTAAAAAAATGGTCTTATGGATAATATACGCATTATTTTCTAGAATAAGTTCATTAATATATTATGTTAAAACAGAATACGTATGAAAAACATATGCATTTATTTTTTAAAAACAGAATATTTGACACTGACATGAAAGATATATAAAAAATAGAATTATCGTTATTTAAAATCTGAGATAAAAATACATGAACATGAATTAGCGCAAGAAACCTGTTCCCTAAATATTAAAAGTGCATTTAAGTATATCATGCATATAATTGGAAAGCATCTTACGTTCATTAATGTACAACATTATATAAGAAAGACGAAAATAGGTTTGGGTCCAAAAATTTAAAGGAAAAAAAATAATCTAAAGTTTAAGATATATATAACTGCTTGTAGACTCATAAGTGAATGAATATTACCTTGCAAGACATCCAATCCATCTTACATTCACAAAAGCTTTCGAATGTCGTTACGTACAAAAATCCTAATTGCAAAATCAATTTGCAAAATCCAAAATGATTCATAGCTTATTATTCAGAAACATGAAGAAAATACAGATATTCATTGGTACATTCGGATATGAGTCATCTATTATTTTCCCCGTTATAGGTGGGTGTAAAACAAACTCACTAACTATCGCGCGCTTAATTATATAACAGCATCTATACTCAGCTATATTCACGAAAAAAATATATCAAGATGGTAAATTATTATTACTTGGTAGTTTAGCCAGACCATTTAGTTAAAATACTCGACTCTTCTCCGGCTGGCCCGAAAGGTTTGTCTTCAATAATTAAATTTTATCTACTTGACTTCTGTTCTTTAAAAATGTCATAGCCGGATAAAACGAAATATAATGAAGATTATGCATAGAATTCCTTAACTAATCCACATGAGATATGTGCAATTCTTTCGTGCAAATCTTTCTTCTCCGCTTACCAAGACTGGGTGATTTAGGATAACTATCAAGTACCCATGGGTCAAGTAAGAGTGACCCAGCCCAAGTCCAAATAAAATTACTTCAGTATGGCGTTCTTTTTGGTACGTGATTCATTATGATTCATTATTCCGTGGAGCCTACAATTTATTAAAGGTGATGAATTTTGGAGATTTTAAATAACCAATGATCGGGGTTTTTACGTCCGAGATGTTCACAGCAGTTTTAGCTCTTCTCAAAAATATAAACACCTGCTTCTCAGAAATAGGATTAAAACTAAAAATACTTGAATTCGTATGTTATTTAGAATAAAAATCCAAAGTCTTCTTGGAAACAGTTTCATGGCGTAAACATTAGCTTCATCCAATGAGGGCATCTTAGTGTAGCAAACGTGTGTGATTCTTTGGCGGAAGTAGGAGATCTTGCCTTTACTAGAGAGCAAAATTCAGCGCATCATCAAATTTGTGATTTTTTTATATATTTATGTTGGCCAATGCGGTAAAAAGAATACATTCACAAACATACATCACATGAAAATGCGGAAATTGTTTTTTTATTCAATGTATCAAATCAAATAAAAAATACATTCAACAACACATCTTATGAAGAAGCGAATTTTTTTTTCTATTAAATATGTGATGTAAATATTACGAATAAATGCATTGCAATATATACGTCAAAGAACTGGAACTGATTTTAAAATACCTTTATAAAATATAATGGAATTAACACTCTACACGCCCAAGACAAGGACAAGATTTCTAGATTTCTTTTGACTATTTGGGTAGAATTGTATATGCCTCACGGTTTCTTAAAATTAGCCTTTTTCTAAAGAAATTAAAATGACTTAAGAATTTCTCTGAAAATAGATTAGGAATTCTCTGAAAATAAAATTGAAACAAATTACAAATATATAAAAAACCCTGTCTGATTAGGAATGTCCTACCAAGATGAGAATGAGGATATAAAATACATGTGTATAAAAGTTGCCTTAGAACTTTTCATTCCGTAAAATGGGATCATAAAAAAATATTAAGCTTGGTTAGTTGATTTTAATTAAGCTGTCTTATGCTCGCACGGGACCTTGATGCAAGGAAGCAAAGCAAATGCATTAAGGTGTAAAAGAAATTAGGAGACCTGGTCTAGACTTCCGAACATGAAACTTAGAAATTAACTTTTTGAAACGTCCCTCAGACACCATATGTAAATAAATAAATAAATATACATACATATATATATATATATATATATTATATATATATATATATAAATATATATATACACACACACATATATATATATACATACATACATATATATATATATATATATATATATATATATAATATATATATATATATATATATATATATATATATATATATATATATATATATATATATATATATACATATATATATATATATATATATATATATATATATACATATATATGTATATACTTATATATATATATATATATATATATATATATATATATATATCATATATATAAATACATATATATAAAAGACACAATATACAAGTGTTGGTGACTAATTTATATACTGTCATTAAAAGGACATAAAACGGAAAAACGTGAAACTAATTTACATAAGGGGATTTTAAGAAAACAAATTGGGAGAAATCTCAAACAAATCTATCTTCATTCAGCAACGAAAGAAACCTGGCGATAGACAGCCAGACAGACATTCCGCGAATAAAACACAGACAGACAGACATTTCGTGACTGACAGAATATAAAAAATGGAAAATACTGAGGTAATTTTCAATGATTAAGTAGACAAATATAAGGGCACAAGAACGACCCTCTTCCGTCACAAATTTAATCTATGACGTGAAACGTGTCAGTTTCGACGAGAATACATATGTATCTCTCTCATTTTCATTTCATATGTATAGCTTTACACACACACAGACACACACACACACTATATATATATATATATATATATATATATATATATATATATATATATATATATATATATATATATATATATATATATATATTATATATATATATATATATATATATATATATATATATATATATATATATATATATATATATACAAACAGAGAGAGAGAGAGAGAGAGAGAGAGAGAGAGAGAGAGAGAGAAGTATAAATATATAGCCTTAACGGAAAAAAAAAATATCGGGTGATATTAAAATAGCTGAATTGAAATCGAAAATCTTGGGAAGCCTCTTTAGTTCTAAAATTTTCTGTAGGTTATTAAATGCTACTGAGTGATAATATTTATTTCTATTATTAAGGATGACAAATCATCCTTAAAAATCTTGTTGCGATGTCACACGCAGACCAACTTAGAAAGATTGGTTGAATATCTTTATTTCATTTACTACTCACGTTTTCGCCTTATTTATTTATTTTTTTTTACATTATCATCAATCTTCATTTTCAATATTACTACAATGCTAATATTTTATTATCAGTAATATCAACACTGTTAATACTATTATGATAACTAATTTGATCCAAATAATGATCTTATTTTTAATATGCAATTACAATTACATTAACGGCTTAGGATCATTACTGTGCCAAACCTCATCAAAATCAGCAAAAACGATAAAACTAGCATAAACAGAGACTGGCAGTGCTCTAAGATATTTTAAACCCCTGCATATCATCATGATCACCAACTAAGTAAACGGATATTTAAATTCTCGCCCCACACTGCAATTTGCAAATTCCACCTCAATATTCGGTTGGTGATAATTGCACGTAATTGCACCTACCGTTTACCTATGCATGAATTTCGCTGAATGTTATTTAAGTGGCGGGCACTAGTGATTTCTTTATTTTTTTTTATCTGTAAGTTTTTTTTTATTATGTTCCTTTTTTATTAACTTCTCATTATTTCATGCCCTAATTTTAAGTTTCTCTAAAAGAAAACTATTGAGATGACTTTGTCTGTCCGTCCGCAATTTTTAATCCCGCTCCCAGATCTTAAAAACTACATAGGCTAGAGGGCTGCAAATTGATATGCTGATCATCCACCCTCCAATCATCAAACATACCAAATTGCAGCCCTTTAGCATAACATCTTTATTTCATTTAAGGTTAAAGTTAGCCATGAACATGTGCTTGGCAACGCTTGGGACAGACCACCAACGGGCAGTGGCTGAAAGTTTCAATGGACGCGGCTCATGAAGCATTATAAGCTGTACGCTGTACAGAAAACAGTCTTCGGCGCATTTGTTATTGGCACAGAATTATTTTCCGGCAAATGTCTTAGCTTTTGAGACATGAAATTGTGCATCTTGAATTTTGCCAGCTGCCTAATCTCATCTTGGTGGGACGGGAATTTTATCAGTATAGGTTTCTGTGATATATTTGGATGTGTACTCCAATAATATTAGCACTCCTTATCGACCACTCCTATATTATTGTTTATACATAAACCTATGGAAAAAATTCCTACTACAATTTCTTAGATGCTATACAGCATTAGCGAAAATGCACCACTTGATTGTTTCTTAACTTTCATGTTAGAAAAGATTCATATTCAATTCGTCGTTTTTTGCTGAATATATCACTGAATAGCTACTTGTAAAAATATGCTAGAGGTGGACATTATCCCCTAAACATTTTCATTTATTGTGCGGAGCCAATATATTTTTTAGAGCAAAATTGTGTTGCGTGTGTGATTACAAATATACATACATCCACACACATTTATAATATATATATATATATATATATATATATATATATATATATATATATATATATATATATATTATACATACAGAAAAATATACTCAGGTTCACTTTGAGGAAGGTTCACTTTGAGGACAATCAACAATAAAAATAAAATTTTCTTCTGGGAACATATTATCAAAAATTAAATACAAATTAGAAAAAAAACTATGATAAGAGTCGCACTATGCACAGACCACTTCATAAAATTTCATTAATTGTGACTGCTTATGTCTTCTGACAGTCCTTATTGAAATGTAATGTAATTGATATAACTCCTGGTTATCAGACTAACGTAAATACAATGGAAATTATTTACGATTATTTGCTATTCCAAAATTATTTTTCTCTTGGATTTTTTGTGTTCTTAAGAACGGAAAGATGCCGCCGTTATATCCATGGTATATTATATTTATCAGTTTATGCCCCAAACACATACATATATGTGTGGATGTATGTATGTAGGTGTGTATGCTTGAATGCAAGTATGCATTTCTATGTTGTTTATTTCACGTACACTAGACGTCCAAA
>NC_061092.1:40847204-40849704 GCF_015104395.2 Macrobrachium nipponense | reverse complement strand
ATATATATATATATATTATATATATATATATATTATATGGATATATAAATATTCTGAATTAGGTTTCTTTTATTGAGTGGCTTGTCATTGCATGCAGACCGTGTTTGAAGGCTCGAATTTGCATGAGATAATTTGTAATTAATGCGTTACTGAATGAGATCATTTGTAATTAACGGAAGGAAAAATTTAAATTAATCTACATATAACTTGGCTTTCCGTCAATATTAACGTTCGTAGTTCATTGTTATATGAAACATCTTACTTATAATTTATATTAAGTTATTCGTCTTTCAATTGATTTTATAAATTTTCAGGGATTCATTTTTGTAGGCGTTCAGTGAATCAAACTTTTCGCTGTTTAATTGTGTTTAATTTGAAGTGTCACGAATTTCCATAAGTTTAATTTGAAGTGACTTAGATTTCGAAAATTTATGACACGATTTTCCCGGAATTTAATTTGAAATTACTCGAATTTCCCGGAGTTTAATTTGAAATTACTCGAATTTTCCGGAGTTTAATTTGAAATTACTCGAATTTTCCGGAGTTTAATTTGAAATCACTCGAATTTTCCGGAGTTTACTTTGAAATTACTCGAATTTTCCGGAGTTTAATTTGAAATTACTCGAATTTTCCGGAGTTTACTTTGAAATTACTCGAATTTTCCGGAGTTTAATTTGAAATTACTCGAATTTTCCGGAGTTTAATTTGAAATTACTCGAATTTTCCGGAGTTTAATTTGAAATTACTCGAATTTTACGGAGTTTAATTAGAAATTACTCGAATTTTCCGGAGTTTAATTTAAAATTACTCGAATTTTCCGGAGTTTAATTTGAAGTGACTCGAATTTTCCGGAGTTTAATTTAAAATTACCTAAATTTTCCGGAATTTAGTCTAGTGTGACTCAAATTTCTGGGAGTTTAAATTGAAGTGACTTAAACATCCCAGAGTTTCATTTGAAGTTTCTTGAATTTCCAGAAGTTTAATTTGAAATTATTCTAATTTCCGTGAAATTAATTTAATGTGCACTTACTCTTTATTTTATTGTTTATTTTTTTTATTCTCGTCATTAATGACTCACTCCAGAAAAGGAAATTTATAGGGGTATATTTAGCACAAAATATTTTCATTTCACGATTCCTGGGTAGAATTTTAATGCGCCATCCATACAGACCAGTTGATAAAAATTCAGGTACAAATTCCAAGTCACAGATAATGTCAGCGTAGTTTTACAGAAAAACAACTTTCATTGAGATAACAGTAGTAACTGGCCACAGTCGTTATCCGTTTAAAAATTTTCCAAAAGCCCCATATATATATAATATATATATATATATATATATATATATATATATATATATATAATATATATATATATATATATATATATATATGTGTGTGTGTGTGTGTGTGTGTGTATGCATACATACATATATATACAAATACATATATTACTTTCTTAGTAATACGTCACTGTAATACGTGTTTAATTTAAGATTGGGGATTCTATAAGGCAAAATTGTAATTCTTGTTGATGGCAAGAAAACCGTTAATTATCCTATGCTTGATTAAGAGTGTCCCTTCAAAATGAGTATTTGTAACTCATTTTTATGTGAAAAAATCATTGAAATATTTCATGTTAAGTTATTCTGCACTTAATTAATTTTATATATACTTTGGGGTCCGGTTTGGTAGGAGTTAAATTTCCAAATTAATTCTGTTCGTAAGATTGAATTTGAACGTGACTAAAATTTCCTTGAGTTTAGGAAGGTAGGTTTAAGTGACGAATTTTCTGAAGTTTTATTTGAAATTATTTGAATTTCCCATAGTTCAATATCAAGTTATTTGAATTTCCAGGAATTTAATTTAAAGCGAATCGAAATTCCGGAAGCTTAATTTGAAGTGTTTGTAATACCCGGAGTTTGATTTAAGTGACTTGAATTTCCCGGAATTTAATTGGAAATGACTCGAACTTCCAGGAGCTTAATTTCAAGAGCCTTTAATTTCCAAGAACTTAATTTCAAAAACCTTTAATTTCCAGGAGCTTAATTTCAAGTACCTTTAATTTCCAGGAGTTATCTTGAAGTGCCTTTAATTTCCAGGAGTTTAATTTGAAGTGCCTTTAATTTCCAGGAGTTTAATTTGAAGTGCCTTTAATTTCCAGGAGCTTAATTTGAAGTGCCGCTAATTTCTAGGAGCTAAATTTGAAGTGTCGCTAATTTCCAGGAGCTTAATTGGAAGTGCCTTTATTTTCCAAGATCTTAATTTGAAGCGTCTTTAATTTCCAGGAGTTTAATTTGAAGTGCCTTTAATTTCCAGGAGCTTGATTTGAAGTGCCGCTAAATTCCAGGAGCTTAATTTGAAGTGCCGCTAATTTCCAGGAGCTTAATTTGAAGTGCCGCTAATTTCCAGGAGCTTAATTTGAAGTGCCTTTAATTTCCAGGAGCTTAATTTGAAGTGCCGCTAATTTCCAGGAGCTTAATTTGAAGTGCCGCTAATTTCC
>NC_061092.1:40837204-40842204 GCF_015104395.2 Macrobrachium nipponense | reverse complement strand
TTTTTTTTTTTTCTGATATTCACCATCTCCATCTGTATTTATCTCAGTGACATCAGGTCATAACAGAGCCCGGTAATAAATGCTAGTAGCATCTGCATCTCAAGAATAATTTCTGGCATAAAACTCCTCTATAGAGTAATTCCATTTATAAATATGCTTAAGCCCTCCACGCCAGTATTCGGGATTCACCGAACAGCGCTTTTAGGTATATCTGACTCGGCGCTGCTAAAGAATTGAATTTTCGGAATACGAATGGAGGAAGTTCTCCAATACATTCACCCCAACCATTTCTCTTGAATTTCAATTAAATGAGAAAACACAAAAGGCGGGCATGGGGAATATTTCGATTTTACGCTAACGGCCCAAGTGGGAGAGAAAAAGAGTGGGAAAAGAGAGAGAAAGAGAGAGAGAGAGAGAGAAAGAGAGGCCCACCACGCAAGCGCATCCTTTCACATACGATTTATCTCTCTCCTGTAATTCGGACAAACACTGCGCGGAGGGATCTGCGCACCGGACGAGGCCTTGTCCCCCAGTTTTACAGGATCAATAGTATGCCCCGAATTTACAACGAATCGCTATGCAGCAGCACGCAGGCTTGCCAATCTCCTGACGGCTCCCAGGCGGGCTTGCTCGGCGCAAACCACGCATGCCAACCGAAAGCGCCCAGGGGAGATATTGAAGAGGAAGGACGGAGAAAAAAGAAAAAATGATCCTGTATGCCAGAGAAAGTTTGTTCTAAAATATAGTTTGATCTGATGTTTCATTCTCTTTCTGTGTGCGTGTCTCTCTGTCTCTTTTGGTAAATAAAATAAAAGGTACAGTGTAGGGGTGTTTTTTTTGAAGGGATGGTGGAGTGGGTGGGGGTTAGTTACGGACAGGAGATATAGAGAGATAAGAACTGACTGACTGGCTGGCTGGGTGGCTACCGGGAGAACGGTCAGGTAAAGGAGCGAACGGACGGAGAACGAATCGGAGATGAAAAAATGGACTCCGAGTCTATAATTGAAGGATATAGACGTCAAAAGCAGAGAGAGAGAGAGAGAGAGAGAGAGAGAGAGAAACGGCTGGCTGGTCCTGGAGGCTGAATCGCTGGATGCAGAAGAACAGAGAGAGAGAGAGAGAGAGAGAGAGAGAGAGAGAGAGAATCGGCTGTCTGGTCTTAGAGGCTGAATCGCTGAATACTGAGAGAGAGAGAGAGAGAGAGAGAGAGAGAGAGAGAGAGAGAAACGGCTGTCTGGTCCTAAAGAATCGCTGAAGAGAGAGAGAGAGAGAGAGAGAGAGAGAGAGAGAGAGAGAGAGAGAAACGGCTGTCTGGTCCTGAAGAATCGCTGAATACTGAGAGAGAAAGAGAAGAGAGAGAGAGAATCGGCTGTCTGGTCCTGGAGGCAGAATCGCTGAATGATGGAGAGAGAGAGAGAGAGAGAGAGAGAGAGAGAGAGACGACTGCCTGGTCCTGGAGGCTGAATCGCTGGATGCTGAGAGAGAGAGAGCGCAAAATAATATACCAGAAACGACTGTATACGGTCGCGGAGGCCGAATCGTCCAAGATTACTTTTAGCAGTGAAATGAGAGAGAGAGAGAGAGAGAGAGAGAGAGAGAGAGAGAGAGAGAGAGAGAGAGAGAGAGAGATCAACTGCCTTTGCTTTCATTCAAAGCAAAAAAAAAAAAAACGAAAAAAAAAACAGACAACACCTGAAAATAATCCCTCAAGATAACACAACGAGATGCTCCGAGCATCGGAGATGCGTCTCGCGTGCCTTGCAAGACGCAACAGCGTCATTGTCATCATCATTAGCATTTCCGAGTCTGAGAATGAGAAAGAGAGAGAAAGAGAGACGGGGAGAGAGAGAGAGAGAGAGAGAGAGAGAGAGAGAGAGAGAGAGAGAGAGAGAGAGAGAGAGAGAGAGGCGACAGTATTCAAGGAAAACGTAAGAACACCCTAATAAGAAGGTTCAAAGAGCTGGATTGAGAACGGGAAATTCTTGAAGTGATGAATGAAAATAGGGGGAGAAGGAGAAACGGGGGGATAAGTAGGAGGGGAAGAGAGAGAGGAAAGAAGGAAAGGGGGGGAGGGAAGGAGGGTGAATGCGAATGAGGAGGAAAGGAGGGTGGGGGTAGAGAGAATGAGATGAAAGGGAAGCGCGAGGCAAAGGTATACCCGATGAAAGGGGGGGAGAGAATGGAGGCGAGAGATGATGTATGAAGAAAGCATAATGCGAGGAGGGGAGACGGAGAAAGAGAGAATTAAGTAGGTGAGGGATGAGAGAAGAAGGAGAAGGAGAAGAAGTGGAAGAAGAGGTAGGAGGAGGAAGGAGCCCAGTTAGGAGAGCAAAGGGGAAAAGATAATAAGGAGGTAAAGTCCAGCGCATAGAGACGGGTGGGTGAAGGGCGGGTTTCAGCTCATGATGATGGCGGTTGGGGGTATGGGGTTCTGATCCGGGGGGGGATGTTTGGGGATGATGAGGGCGAAGCAGAAAATCAAAAATGGACTCAGGAGAAACGGGAAGGGAACACATTACATAGAAAACGGAGAATTATGAAGGAGAAAGAGAGAGGATATACAAAAGTAATAGATGTAAATGACCCCGTCTGGGAAAGCTCACAGCAGGCAGCGTCTTGGAGAGGCAGTCGCTGGCCGGATGTCCCAGGGCCAGCGTCTCCTCCTCGGCGGGTAGGTCCGCCGGAGACTGCCAGGCCCCTGGCGGCTTGACCTTTTAGGCCTGGGGACACCCTATCATGGGATGCTTAAATAGGCGTATTAACAAGCGATAATGCTTCGGAGATGAGTTAGATAAGTGATTCTAATGATACAGGAATGGAATATTCCTAAAGAAGTTCAATTATTTTGTTTACATTCCTGGGTATAATGATTAGCAATTTACCAACTAGAGTATTTGCCTCGTTTCTGTATTGCTCGAAAGTAGGCCATGGATATTTGTATAATAGATTACCATTAGCTTTTCCATCGTGATTATGTAATATATATTTATAAATAATATGAAAAATTATTTCAGAAATTTATGTTAAATAAATTGCCCGTAAAAATATGCAAAAATCAATATATGCTCCTCTTAAATAATAATTACATAGTTAAAGCACACTACATATCGTCATTTGCTAATTAATAGTACAAAATCACCATAATGTAACATTAGACAATATTTAAATGATAATATTTAAATGATTTGAAGATTGAATCTCATAGGTAATATATTTTCTTCATTCGTGTGAATAAAAAATTAAAAACTTTTATTTTTAGATTCCAAGTACATATGAAAATTAAAAATAGTTATATGACAATCAGTACTGTTTTGTAGGTATTTAATTCACGGAAAAGATATATATATCATAGAAAAATAAAATCAACATAAATGTTTTCATAATACTTCGATTAGCTATAAACTTCCCACTAGTGATCTAAATCAACCTAGAAAACGTATAAAAAATAAATTACTTCGCTCAAGAACTGAAAATATAAATTCTTGTCAAAGTAAATGTTTCCGAAATAAATTTCCAATCCTATTAATTGATCATTAGTAAACATAAATAAACGTCAATTTTTCCAGTACATTTCCTTAAATATAAACTGAAATCAACGGCACTTTTTTCAATTTACATTTTTCACTTAAACTCAACACTCGTAGGCTGAAATCAACATAAAGGTTTTGAAAATACTTTTTACGCTTATAAAAGTGCGAATTACCTAAAGATGCTTTCAAAATACATCAACTGACTTATGAATTGAAACTAAAGTAAATGTTCTAAAAATACATTTCATTGCATATGAATTGATCACTTATAATATCAAATAAACATCAATGGCTCAAAAATATATAAAAATTTCATATCAGTGTCAATATTATAACAATATTTTTTTCACCTATAGACTGAATTCAATAGTTTCCAAAATACTAATAAAGTTAAATATATGTAAATATCGATTTCAAAACATATGTCATTATTAAACCTGAAACAGAACATCTAGATATATTCATTCGGCTGTATTATTGTCTAGATATAATTATTTACTTGCTCTTCAAGAGAAGTAATGATTATTTTTTAACTAATACTTTTAATCACAACTAAAATAATTTACATTTAAAATGTATAAAGTAAAGTAAATTTTCAAAATGTATGCAATTAGTTACATAGTAGGCCTAACATAAATGCAGCTGCTACTTTCAAAAGGGTATGATGAAATTAAGGTGAACGTGAGGCGCTTTTAATATGCGAATTTACCACTACGAATAATTTGCCAAAAAAGTTAAGCATATGTATATATATATATATGTATATATACATATATATATATATATATATATATATATATATGTTATATATACAATATATGTATATATACTATATATATATATATGTATATATATATATATATAATATATATATATACATATATATATATATATATATATTATATATAGTATAATATATATATATATATATATATATATATATATATATATATATATACAATATACATATATATATACAAACGCGCGCGCAATTATATATATATATATATATATATATATATATATATATATATATATATATATATATATATAATATACAAACGTGCGCGCAATTTTTATATATTTATATATAAATATCATATATATATATATATATATATATATATATATATTACACACATATATATACATATATATATGTGTGCGCGCGCGCGTGTTCGCATGTAAGTGCGTGTGTTTTAGATATATAATCATAATTATAATGCTCCAGTTATTACTACTAGTACATAATAATAATAATAATAATAATGATAATAATAATAATAATAATAATAATAATAATAATAATAATAATCAAAGCACGGCAATGAATAGTAATAAAAATATTAATATTTATCACATGAACTCCTTAGAAGTGGTAGACAACTTTTGCCTACTAAAATAAAATAAAAGTTAAGGTAAGTGGTGTAAACAGTAAACAAAATGTCATTATCTCATTTTAACAAACTA
>NC_061092.1:40824704-40827204 GCF_015104395.2 Macrobrachium nipponense | reverse complement strand
ACAAAAACTGTAGGCTTGTTCTTTCCTCTTATCCTTATCCGCCATTCTACTGTTCGCAAACCATTTTTTTATTGGATGTTACTAAAATGACCTGAAAAAAGTTTTCCGCAATAGCACATAAAGAGTTAATTTCACACGCATTTGGGTAAAATATTATAATCTTGAATTTTCTGAGACACATCTATCATTTATCCTTTCAGCAAATTGATGAAGGTACCTGAATGCCTACAGTTTTTGTATACTCAAAATCCTTTCAATATAAGATCAGGGAAGCACACAACGAATCATGATAAACTGATTATTATCATTTGCACACACACACACACACATATATATATATATATAATATATATATATATATATATATATATATATATATATATATATATATATATATATATATATATATATATATATATATATATTATATATATATATATGTGTGTGTGTGTGTGTGTGTGTGTGTGTGTGTGTGCAAATAATAATTATCAGTTTATCATGATTCGTTGTGTTCTTCCCTGATCTTATATTGAAAGGATTTTGAGTATACAAAAACTGTAGGCTTGTTCTTTCCTCTTAATCTTTATTGTACTGTTCGCAAACCATTTTTGTTATTGGATTTTACTAAAATGACCTGACAAAAGTTTTCCGCAATAGCACATAAAGAGGTTAAGTTCACATGCATTTGGGTAAAATAATATAATCCATCATTTTCTGAGGCACAGCTATCATTTATCAATTTCAGCAAATTGATGAAGGTACCTGAATGTATTCAGTTGGATGATGACTACTTTGAATATAAAATTAAACTTTACATTGAACACGACCAAGATTGTAAAGGAAAATGACATATATATACGTTGGTGATGATGAAGGCGAAGATAATGATGGTGATTTACTTTCGAATAATCAAACCTAGACTTAAATCGGCTCTGAAAAATTAGGGGTTAGTGATCGTAAAGGATTCGTCAGCTACATCACATCAGAATGCAGATACTGAATCCCAAAGTCACAGAAAATGATGAAATATGAATAATGCATAGACAATTGAAAATTATGAATCTCGGTTTTCCCATAAATAATAACCTGGTTAAACCCCGTTTTAGTGTAGTGATTGTGTCTGACTTCATCTGAGACGGCCAAGCGAGAATAGTGATAATATTTATGTGCGTGGTCAGGAAGGTACAACTTTGTTCTCAGTAATGATCGTTACAACTGGAACATTAACAACAAACTGAACAATAACAATTATAGTAGTTCTAATGATAATAATAATACTAAATTTGATGACTGACATTAACAACGACATTACCAATAAAAACAGTCCTTATAATACTATAATATTAGTAATGAAATTGGTAACTGACATAACAATACTAATACAAGCAGTCCTGATAATAATAATAATAATAATAATAATAATAATAATAATAATAATAATAATAATAATAATAATGAAAAGAAACTTACAAAATTACTGTGTTTACTTATAAGTAAATACATTTTATACGTAAACACGTTATACACAGTAATTTTGTGGGTAACTTTTTCAATCTTCAGAAGAAAACTGAGAGCAGTTTTTGTTTGGTTAATAATAATAATAATAATAATAATAATAATAATAATAATAATAATAATAATAATAATAATAATAATAATAATAATAATGAAATTGGTGACTGACATTAGCAACAAAAATAGTAATAACAGCAGTCCTAATCATGATGATAATGATTATGATAATAATGAAATTGGTAACCGACTTAAACAATACTAATAAAAGCATTGCTAATAAGCAATAATGATAATAAAAGTAATGAAATTGGTATCTGACATTATTAACAACTATAGTAATAACAGCAGTTCTAATAACAACGATGATAATAATAATGGAATTGGTAACTGACTAACAACAAAAGTAGTAATATCAGCAGTCCTAATAATAATAATGATAACAATTAAATTAGTAAGTGACATAAACAATAACAACACGAGCACAAAAAATAACAACATATATATACTTTACACCCGAAATATTTTTGCTGAACAACAGCAGACGTAAACATCACAGACAGTAATAAGTAAATAAATCTTATTAAGCAATAGTTACCTTACAATAAACAACCTTCACAGCTTTAGAATGACTAAACTTCGTACGCCCGGGGTATTTCTGCCTACTCGCCCGAATTCAGGCGAGGCAGGAGGGCAGGGATGTCTGGGCATGGAGGGCACGGGCATTTTTTTTTTTTTTACGTTCTCCCACAGGAGGGGAGAAGTGTAAAACGCAAGAGGGAGGAAAACCGTTCGTGAACCCTAATGGGGGTTGCAGAGAGGGGGAGAGAGAGAGATAGAGGGGTGTCTGTCGACTTACTCTCACGTTTGCAGCTTCATATACTATTTCAGATCGATGATTGCATATATGTTCGATTGCATGTATACATGCATACATGCAAGCATACATTATACATAAATACAAACATACACACATATATGTATATAT
>NC_061092.1:40814704-40822204 GCF_015104395.2 Macrobrachium nipponense | reverse complement strand
ACTTGATGGTACATAGCACATAAACAAAGAAGATACTGTTCCTGTAAATTATAAGTTATGAATAACTGTAAAAGACTAGTTTGACATGGTATTGGGAAAATAAAGGTACTTGACGATGGGTGAAAGAAAAACAAAATTGTTACAGCTAATTACTTGTTCTCACAGGAAATTATTCATTTAAATAAGTGGTTTTCAACACCTGTAAAAAATTGTTTTGTCACTGTATTGGGAATACGAATTTGAATACAGATACACGAAAAAAAATCGAAAACGAATTTAGTTCTTTCCATTTTTTGCAATTCTCAAAGATCGGCTAAAGGAATATTTGTAGATGTCTAGTTCGTAATCGCAGAGGGAAAGCAAGTTATATACGATTATTTATGACAAAAACATAATTGAACATATTTCGATGAATTATACATTCTGAATAACTAATAAGCTGGTTATCTTTGTTTTGCGAAAATGGGGCCTCTCCTAGATAGTGACCCCCAAGGGTTTTCGGGGGGTCGCTATCTAGGACTAATATTTCTTGGGGGTCATTATCTTGGTGATATATATATATATATATGTATATATATATCATATATATATATATATATAATATATAATATATTATATATATATATATATATATATATATATATATATATATATATATATATATATATATATATGTAAGTGTTTACATAATAAAAAATATGGAATGTTAGTCATATATATAAAAGATTGCTTGCAGGAATGTGATCAGACTAGAGACGCTAAAGATGACGTATACAATAAAAGTAGGCTAAGATAACATGCCGTCATCTGTGGTCATTCAATTGTTTTTAAAAACATTATAGTCCAGCTCCCTGCTTGAGACAACTACCCCGACCTATAATTCAAACGGCCTACGTGATCTGTAGCGTGTCTCATTTGATTGTGTGTTCGTATGAAACTATGTCATTTGTATGTATGTTCATATGTTCGAACTACTGTCTGTTCCTTCATAACTTGTAACAGAGATGGTAGACGAGCAGAACAGAGTTAGCTATCGTCATTAGAAGACCTGTACCTCTTTACCTAAGCTTTATCATGTAGAGGAATAGGATTAGCCATCATCATTGGCAGAAGCGATCAAGCTATCGTTATTAGAAGACTTGTACAATCATATCTGATCTTCAGCATGTAAAACTTCAGAAGAATACATATAGTTTTTATATTTCGTGTTTTCTACAAGAACCTCCTCACCATGAGTTTAACACATCGTCGTAATAACCAACAAGATAATACCGACTTCGTAAATGATCTACAAACCCCCAGACACTCCATTGAAGATGGAAGTGCAATACCAACCGACTTAGCGTAAGATTATCGCTAGTCTAAAACATTACCTCATAGGGCGCCTTATCATACAAGGCACAAGCCCAACCCTATATATATATATATATATATATTATATATATATATATATATATATATATATATATATATATATATATATATATATATTATATATATATATATATATATCTATATATATATATATATATAATATATATATATATATATATATATATATATTATATATGTAGTATATAGATTTTTTTTCTTTTCTTTTCTTTTCTTTTTACGGTAATCCCCCAACGGGTTTGTACTAAACAGCAACGCAAAGGGTGGATACATACTGGGTTAAACCCGTGGGGAGTCAAAATCTACGAAAGATCCCAAAAATATAGTTAAAGATGTATGAAATAAAAAAAAAAGGTTTCAATTAATTTCTTGTACATAATGAATGCAGAAAACTGTTTAAAAGGAATAATTGTATGCGAATGTTCTGAAATTGTTACTTGATGGTACATGGCACAAAACCTAAATTGAATAGATTTCAACTGATTATTCGTTCTGAATAACTGTACAAGACTGGTTAATCATTGGGCTGGGAAATTAAAATGTTATTATGAATGCATGAAAAGAAGACAAAAGTAAATTATGCCTGTAAATCATTAGTTCTAAATAATCGTAAAAGACTGTTTAGAGGAATAATTTGCGGCTGAATTTTCGCAGCAGTGTTGGGAAAATGAAGTTACTTGATAATGTACAAAACAAAGCATAAGTGAAAAATTTACGGTTAATTAAAGAAATCGGTTTGACATTGTGTTGGGAAAATGCAGTTACTTAATGGTACGGGGATCCACAAACAAAAAAGGAAAAAATATATATTAATTGCTACTTCTCAATAACTATAACGATACTTCTGAGAAGATAACTGCCGAAGAGTGTTTTGTAACAGCATTGGAAAAACAAAAACAAATTTACTTCATACAGTAATTTTTTTCTGAATGTTTTCAAGACTTGTAATTGTATTAAGAAAAAGAGGTTACTTCATCATACAAGAAGAACATGATTTCATTTAACTGTAATCGTATTGGTAAAATAAAGTTACTCAATAATGCATATAGGAAATTGCTTCCGTTATTTCACTTATTTGTTTGTTATGAAGACACTGGGAGACAACCCTTAGATAAACATTGGGAATTATTCAGTAAGGGTCCGAATTCGTTATTAATCGGAAGGAATACGAAAGCCTAGTGGATGAATAACAGACTCCAACTGTGATTCGCAAAGTGTCTGATAAAAAATAAAAAGATCAATTCCATTTAGAGCTTATTTATTTATCATAATGGAAAAATTTTAAGTTTTTCGAGTGAGATTTCGACTTGAAAATATAGCCAATGTCATTATTTTAGGATTTAAAAATATATGCTAAAAAATTGTACAGGAAAACTGACTGTAATTATTGTAAATTTTTCATGTATTAATCTAAACAAAAAAGCAAAAGTTCTAAAACTTAAACTAAACGAATATCCATAAACTAATGAATACACAAACACAAAAAATGCATACCTACACATACATACATACATATATGCATAAGTTGTATGTATGTATGTATGTATATGTGTATATATATATATATATATATATATATATATATATATGTATATATATCTATATATATATATATATATATATATATATATATATATATATATATATATATATATATATATATATATATATATATATATATATATATATATATATATATATATATATATATATATATATATATATCGAAAGATATTAGTTAGAATTACTTTCCATTATGATCGCAATGTTCTGAACGGAATGAATAGTTGTCTTTATCAGATGCCATGTTAATCATTCTGGAAATCTGTTAATTGTACCCAAGCATTTCTGATTCATTCTGAAGAATGACGACTTTTGGCACAAAATGAGTCATTCCTCTTGTTCTCTTAGTACTGTTTCCAATCTTAACGAATAATTGATTGAAGAGACCCAAAGAATTTCCCTCTTGTAATATCAAGTAACTTGATTTTCCCAATACGAGTACAGAATATTCTTATTATCTCGGAGAATGATTAAGTAGTTGTAAAATCTTAAATGAATTCTTTCTTTAATAATCAAGTAACTTAATTTCTCCAATATATTTTCGGATTTTTTAGGCAATTCAGAACGTCAATTGAAATCATTCCGTTTTTATTGTTTGTTTCGTTTCATATATCATCAAGAAACTTCAGAAACTGCGGTTGCGAAATGGTTATCTGCAATTGTTCCTACAAATTGTCTTCTACAGTTATTGAGGACAAAAAACTGACATGAATATAGAACGATAATCCAGTGTTTTTGCAATTCTTTAGTTTGTGTGTATATATTTTCATTAGATATGCATAAACGCACGTATACACACACACACACCCATATATATATATAATATATATATATATATATATATATATATATATATATATATATGTATATATATATATATATATGTATATATATATATATATATATATATATATATATATATATAAACATAGAATATGAAGAAATATGCATCTATGTATGCATAACATATGTTTTATTCTCTATATGTGTATATCTATATATATATATCTATATATATATATATATAATATATATAATACACATATAGAGAAAACATATGTATATGCATACATAGATGCATATTTCTTCATATTCTATGTTTATATATATATATATATATAGTATATAATATATATATATACAATATATATATATATATACATATATATATATATATATATATATATATATATATATTTATATATATAATATATATGGGTGTGTGTGTGTGTGTATACGTGCGTTTGTGCATATCTAATGAAAATATATACACAGAAACTAAAGAATTGCAAAAACACTGGATTATCGTTCTATATTCATGTCAGTTTTTTGTCCTCAATAACTGTAGAAGACAATTTGTAGGAACAATTGCAGATAACCATTTCGCAACAGCAGTTTCTGAAGTTTCTTGATGATATATGAAACGAAACAAACAATAAAAACGGAATTATTTCAATTGACGTTCTGAATTGCCTAAAAAATCCGAAAATATATTGGAGAAATGAAGTTACTTGATTATAAAAGAAAGAATTCATTTAAGATTTTACAACTACTTAATCATACTCCGAGATAATAAGAATATTCTGTACTCGTATTGGGAAAATAAAGTTATCTGATATTACAAGAGGAAATTCTTTGGGTCTCTTCTATCAATTATTCGTTAAGATTGGAAACAGTACGAAGAGAACAAGAGGAATGACTCATTTTGAGCCAGAAGTCGTCATTCTTCAGAATGAAACAGAAATACTTGAGTACAATTAACAGATTTCCAGAATGATTAACATGGCATCTGATAAAGACAACTATTCATTCCGTCCAGAACATTGCGATCATAATGGAAAGTAATTCTAACTAATATCTTTCGAGCAAGAGTCCTTCATGAAAATCTAGCCACGGACAATCGATCAAAAGCCAGTGAAAACATTCAAGTAAACTGAAAGGTTGTGAAAAGGTATTCATAGGCCTCCTCATATATAATTACTGGAACAAACACACAAACACACACACACACACACACACACACACATATATATATATAATATATTATCTATATTTAATATATAATCATATAATATTAATAACATAAATATATATATGGTTAAATAAATCATTTTATATTTTCGGTTTAAACAATATTATATTATATCATACCCTATATTATATATAATATCTATATATAATATATTTATATATTATATATATTATATATATATATCTGTAATATACTTAGAATTATGAACATATATGCATCATTGCATGCATATATAACATACGTCTATATATATAAATATATATAGTCTATAATTAAGATATATATATCTATATATATATATATATAATATATATATATATATATATAGAGAGAGAGAGAGGCGAGAGTGAGAGGAGAGAGCGAGAGAGAGAGAGAGAGAGAGAGATAATACAATTTTTGCAAATTTCCATTACTAACCTTCTCAGACGATGACAGAAATATCATCTGAAGACAGGAGGGCGGCAGTCATCATGTACCACGACTGAGGGTTACTATCTAGAAAATAAGGAAACAAAGGTATTTGAAGTATTGTATGATTTTTATTTTAACTAAAAACATGACAAGTTTGCTAATCCAAAATTTATAAGAATAACCATCGTGATTCTATCTATGACTATTGTAATCAGCCTGTAATTACATGGTACAAGAAGTTTATATACATTTAGTTACATAAAATTAACAATAATTATTTTTGTCCTACGTTAAACTTTGAATTTGAATTATATCACATATTTTTAAACTTTCAATTGGACAAATATAAAAAGGTGAACCAATAAGATCTAGCTAGTCTCGATTCCCATGCAAGGATGGACCACTAAAATTAAAAAGAAAACAATTGGGCCTCTGTTTAACTATGAAATGAATCATCGGTCCTTGGGTTGGGTACCGTAGATGGCGCAACACTAGGTTAAAAGCAGATATGGGGCGTGCAAAACTCATCTCTATATATATAATATATATATAATTATATATATATATATATATATATATATATATATATATATATATATATATATATCTTTATGATGGAAAATCTACGAAATCATTGATAAGGGAACATAGTGAACGATAAAGCAAAGTAATTTTATTATTTGGATACTAATCTGTATAAAGATAAATGTGATTTCTGAGGGATGAATAATACGATAATTCTATAAATATAAAAAAAATATATTCAAATATTTGAGTCTACCTTAATCTACTAGTATATATATATAATATATAAAATATATATATAATATATATATATATATATATATATATTATAATATATATAGATATATATATAATAGGTATACATATAGTATTAGTATATGATATATATATATATATATATATATAAGATATATATCTTATGATATTACTATATATACATATTATATATGTATATATATATATATCTATATATATATATATATATATAATATATATATATATATATATAATATATATATATATATATATATATAATTTATATATTATATATATATACTAGTAGATTAAGGTAGACTCAATATTTGAATATTTTTTTTATATATTTAGAATTATCGTATTAATTCATCCCTCAGAAATCACATTTATCTTTTTATACAGATTAGTATCCCAAATAATAAAATTACTGCTTTATCGTTCACTATGTTCCTTATCAATGATTTCGTAGATTTTCCATCTAGATATATATATATATATATATATATATATATATATATATATATATATATATATATATATATATATATATGAGATGAGTTTGCACGCCCCATATCTGCTTTTAACCTAGTGTTGCGCCATCTACGGTACCCAACCCAAGGACCGATGATTCATTTCATAGTTAAACAGAGGCCCAATTGTTTTCTTTTTAATTTTAGTGGTCCATCCTTGCATGGGAATCGAGACTAGCTAGATCTTATTGGTTCACCTTTTTATATTTGTCCAATTGAAAGTTTAAAAATATGTGATATAATTCAAATTCAAAGTTTAACGTAGGACAAAAATAATTATTGTTAATTTTATGTAACTAAACTGTATATAACTTCTTGTACCATGTAATTACAGGCTGATTACAATAGTCATAGATAGAATCACGATGGTTATTCTTATAAATTTTGGATTAGCAAACTTGTCATGTTTTTAGTTAAAATAAAAATCATACAATACTTCAAATACCTTTGTTTCCTTATTTTCTAGATTGTAACCCTCAGTCGTGGTACATGATGACTGCCGCCCTCCTGTCTTCAGATGATATTTCTGTCATCGTCTGAGAAGGTTGTAGTAATGGAAATTTGCAAAAATTGTATTATCTCTCTCTCTCTCTCTCTCTCTCTCTCTCTCTCTCTCTCTCTCTCTCTACTCTATATATATATATATATATATATATATATATATATATATATATATATATATATATATATATAACGTATGTATATATGCATGCAATGATGCATATATGTTACATATTCTACGTATAATATATTATATATATCTATAGATATTATATATATATATATATATAT
>NC_061092.1:40807204-40809704 GCF_015104395.2 Macrobrachium nipponense | reverse complement strand
TGTATATACATACATACACACAAATATATATAAAAAATAATAATAATAATAATAGTATATGCAGGGAGCACACCTTCTTTGATACGTGTTTTGTTGAAAATAATGTCAGTTTTCAACGAAATAATGTTATACAGGGTCTGTTCAATTCTGATAATTCGCTTTCCTGACTCAGCTAGGTTGTTGAGTAGAATTCCAATATTCATATTTGTCATAATTAGGATATTTTTCAATAACATTTTATCAAAAATATTTACTACATTATATAATAAAATATCTTTGATAAATATCCTAATTATGACAAATATGAATACTGCAATTCTACTCAAATGCCTAGCTGAGTCAGAAAAACGAATTATATCAGAAGAATTGAAAAGTCCCTGTATAAGATTAATTCGTTAAAAATTCTCATTATTTTCAACAAAATAATAATAATAATAATAATAATAATAATAATAATAATAATAATAATAATAATAATAATAATAATAATAATAATAATAATAATAATAATAATAATAATAATAACCACGTATACATCTGCTTCTCACACGTCAAGTACAGAGAAAAAAAAAACCACTCCCTAAATCATCCATCATTCAATAAAGCTGACATCTATCCCTGAATGAGAATGAGCCACCGTTCCCATTTACATAATTTCCAACCTCCTCGCCTGACACCTGATGATATGACAAAAGCAGCGGCATAACATTAAACCAAAATGAGGTCACATTAATGTGGAACCCACATTGAGAATTTATTAGACAATGAGAACAATCCGTCCTTCCTGCCGCATATTTCCAGGCGGAGGAAGCCGTCGACGATTCACTCTAATTACGGCAGCCACCTTTTCTTCTCCTCCTCCTCCTCCTCCTCTTAAACCCCGCCCTCTCTCTCTCTCTTTTATTTATGTCAACATTCTCTCATTATGATTATGCACGGCTCCTAATTTCTGTAGAAACGCCTGGGCGTTAATTCCCGTCTGTTTACCTTGGTATCGAGCAAAAGTCTCTCTCTCTCTCTCTCTCTCTCTCTCTCTCTCTCTCTCTCGCCCTTTAAACACATTCCCGGTAATGAAGTGACTGCATTCCACACTCGCCCCTTCATTAATAATAAATACAACCCTTTGCTCCTTGCGTGATCAATTGCTTGAGGAAGATTTTTGCCGGCGCAGAGAGAGAGAGACAGAGAGAGAGAGAGAGAGAGAGAGAGAGATGGGGGAATTTTCTTCTTCCTTTCATTTCATTTACTTCCTTGATATTAAAGTGTCTTTTGTATTTGCAAAGGAGGGGGTTGCGTCTGAGCGAGTGAACTTTTCAAGGTCACGGACATGATATGCATAATAATCGTTCGGCGTTAAAT
The DNA here is from genome assembly GCF_015104395.2 of Macrobrachium nipponense. Lineage (NCBI taxonomy): Eukaryota > Metazoa > Arthropoda > Malacostraca > Decapoda > Palaemonidae > Macrobrachium > Macrobrachium nipponense. The sequence continues at coordinate 40,808,345 of NC_061092.1, read as the reverse complement.
ATCTTCAAGGAGATGAATTGATTTGCTCCCGATGATGATGAGGGGAAGAGAATACCTACGACAACGTCAAGATTTGTGTCGATTATCATTCTCTGTTTCTGGGTCATTCTGTTTTTATTATTCTAGTAGGTGTATCCATTTAATATGCCCATCGAATTTCATCTTTATATATTTTCTAAATGTATGTGGATTACAGACATCTCAATTAGCATCTTGTTAGTCTTATTTACAAATTGCATCGACAAGTTTATTACTGAAATTTAGGATCTATTTACATATACTCTTCTAATATTTTTGCACCTCTTTCAATTTTGCCTTGTAAGATACTTTCTTATTTTGTTTTGTTCAAAAATATTTGAGGTCTGTTTCCTGCTAATTTTATATATTAATCTTTCTAATTGTAATAATATCAATTTCTTTATTATCATATTAAACTAACTATACCGGTGGATCAATATCTCAACTTTGATATACACTTCTGTTTTTATAAGTACCTACGAGTTTCGTTAAAATACTAACAGTAAATATGATTTTCATGCATGTACATATATATATATATGTGTGTGTGTGTATACATATATATATAGTATATATATATATATATATATATATATGTATATATATATATATATATATATATATATATATACATACATATATATATATGTATATATATATATATATATATATATATATATATATATATGTATCATTCTTATTTTCTTATTATTAAACTTAATATTTCTTTCTATTTGTCTTGATTAATCCCGACTACTACTGTGATTTGCTATCCTGGTATCCCATTACCATTTTTTGCAGTGTTACTTCATGATATATTCCTGATGACTCACTATTTCTGCAAATAACATCGAACACGCTTTAGCACATTTAGACGGGTTTAACTTATCCAGTAATCACTATCATAACTATCAAAATAAATGATTTTGCAAGTGATCTACGAATATCAAAGAGCTTTAAAATGCAGTTCGCTATCATATATTAAACACTTGATTAATACGGAAGCCTTGGTATAATATCAGACTTCTATGATTTGCCGAACTGCTATATTTTTTTTTTGGTCACAAATAAACAAACCTTTGATACAGAGACCATATTCGTCAAGTTGCTTGCCATGGGATGT
>NC_061092.1:40802204-40804704 GCF_015104395.2 Macrobrachium nipponense | reverse complement strand
AATAAATAATATATACTATATATATATATATAATTTCTATATTTCTATATATTATATATATATATATATATAAATCTATATTTAATATATACGATATAATATATAATATATATATATATTTGTATAGATAGATATATCTATATATATCTATACTATCATATCTTTATATGTATATAAAGTATATATATATAATTACAATCTATATATATATATATATATTATATATCGTATTATACTATATATTATATACATATATAGATATACTCTATATCTATCTTATATTCTATTTATATTTAATATATAAAATAAATCTACACTATTATATCAATCTATATAGGACTTATATATATATAATTATATAATATATATATATATATACTCTATCTATATATAATATATATATATATATATTTATATATCTATATATATATATGTATATATATATCATATATATCTATATGGATACGCGTAAAATACATGAAATGTCAAAGAAGAAAGTTTACGTTATTTGAAGACGAAAAGCGACAAAAAACTTTTGACGAATAACGATTTCTTAACATTTCATAAATTGTTTTACTTCTGAATTCTTAATATAAAGTTCTTTGGTTCCATCATTTTTTTAGGCTAAAAGACAATATAAAAAGTCAGGCCTCACAGGTGAAGTGTAAAGTTTATAACTATAAACATCGGCAAGTGGAAGATATCGTTCTTATTAATCAAATTATAAACACAATTTTTTTATTTAATATCTGCTTGATGATGTACGCCATTGTATGTGATAAATGTACAAATTAACACGGATATTTTGAAAAAAATTAAAAGTGCGTAAACTTCACATTACTCAGCAAAAATAGAACAATATAATATACAGCAAAAACAATAAATAAAAAAATTTAACAGGAAAACCGTCACACGATAACTTTGGAAAATTTTATTGGAAAAATTGACATTTGATGATGTCGCAATATATAGAAAAAAAATTTAAAATGTAAAATTTGTAGGTACTGGTCTGACAGTTTTCTTGTTGTAGTATTCCGAAGGCAATAATATCACAGAAAAATGTGTGCAGTAATATTGAGATTGAAAGAATTTTTTCAGCTTTTTCTAAACACATGAAATCTGAATATATAAATCCCAAAAAGGAAAAATCTGATAATACTGCTGGATGCTGACTGCTTTTCGAATAATATACAACTGAGAAAGAGCAATAAAAAAATAAATAAAAAACAGAAATGATAACATGGAATATACAAATATTTCGAACTTTCATTTGTTTTAAATTTCATATCAAAAGTCAGCAGAGTTAGAAAGTTCACATCAGATAATACATAAAAAGCCGCACTATTCAATAGAAGTTAAGAATAAATAAATCAAGCAATTGAGTAAACAAAAAAAATAAATAAATAAATCCCACAATTTTTTTTAAAAGTAGGAATCTTCAAGAAAATATGACTTCTTACTACCAGTTCTACAACACACTTCTTTTTGCTTCGTAAAAGACGACTGACTTACTTGAAAAAGAAAAATATCTTGCATAATACTACACATTTTCCTAAAGGAGCGTTAAGCTTTTGCTCTCTAATGCCGCAAAAATACGAAAACTTATCGTCGAGAAAAATGAAAATCTCAATTGTCAAGAATATTGTAAAATGTTTACCTTATAAAAACGTAACAAAGCTCTTACCACATAAGATCATTTATCTTTTCATCAGCTTAACTTACCAGCTTTGATTGTGTGAAGACTGAATTGAAATACTTTTAAATTTTCATATTTCTGTTGTCATAAAAGTTTAGAGCCTAAATGAATTAAGATTTGATTTTTGCTTAATTAAAAAAACTTTAATTTTGGGGGTAGATAATTGGAATACTTTGATAATTCCCTACTGGTTATGCTTACCATTTTACTTTTGCCTAATTTTACTGTTTCTCAGCTAATTGAAATATCCCGATATTTGTAGTTTTATGTATCTATATAATGTAAAAAATAATGAATGAGTGAATTTTATCTTATAGTTAATTTTACAGGTAAATTGCTTTGATATTTACACTACAGCTATATCTCCATAAAACGCAAAACTTTGGAATCAATACTTTTAATTTAGCATATTTGGAATGCCTCAGTATTTTCGTTCTAATGTCCCAATAAAGTCAAAGAAATTATTTAGGAACTTGCACTTATAGTTCTCCTTTGCAAGTTTTTCACTTTATGGGGACGTAATTTGTATGCTTTAATAAATTAATTAAAATTATAATGTCATAAAAAATTAAGAGCTATTATTAGCTAACCAAATGCTATATGTAAAAGTACAATTACAACACATTTGAAGCTGTAATTATTTATGGAAAGACAAAAATAATACTACAAACCCTACTACAGTACATAACAACAGGTATATCAGTTATACACACTTTGGACCCTTGATAAAAAAAAAGAAATTGCAACTATCTTTATCAAGTCCTAAATTTAATCAGATTTCAAGTACTGACAACCAAGGAAAAT
>NC_061092.1:40792204-40794704 GCF_015104395.2 Macrobrachium nipponense | reverse complement strand
ATATATATATATATATATATATATATATATATATATATATATATATATATATAGATATATATATATATATATATATATATATATATATATATATATATATATATTAATTGTAATAGCCACAATGCCCCCTTAAATTCTCAAATTCTTTGCTCTTTTTGTGGATACGCTGTCACTATAAAGCCTCGAAATCCAACTTAAAAGAAATATGAGTAAATCATGATGTCTGGTATCAGAAAACGCACCCGAGATAAAATATCACTGCAAGGTCACCTTGCCGACCTGACCGTTCGTTTCCTACTACCGGACATCATGATTTCTTCATATTTCTTTGAAGTTGGATCTCGTGGCTTTGTAGTGACAAGCGTATCCACAAAAAAAAAGCAAAGAATTTGAGAAGTTAAGAGGGCATTGTGGCTATTACAATTGCCGCCATGCTCATCCTTCGTTGTGTGAATGAAAGTATAATAAATAAAGTTTATTTTGTATAACAGAAGTTTTGTTGAAATAAATTTTATAGATTTTTTTTTCTGGAATGTGCTTCCGGTCGTCATATGAATAGTATTGGCTTAGGGGCCTTGCAAATAGTGAGTAAAATACTGCTAGGAACTGATTGTCAGGACACTTATAAATAATGAATGAAATAGACCATTTGTATATGTATATATATTCATATCGGTAAATGTGTATATATATATATATATATTATATATGTATATTTAATGAAGTCACGTGCATCTACTGTGATTTTTTAAGCATATTACACACACACACACACCACACACACACATATATATATCTATATATATATATATATATATTATATATATATAATATATATATTATGTATATATATATATATATATATATATATATATATATATATACATGTATTATATACTCATATGTATATATAGTATATATGTATGTATATATTATATAATATATATAGATATATATATATATATATATATATATATATATATAAATTACAGGCCAGCTAACAACAATCGCCATAATGTTCATCCTTTACCTGCTGAATCAAGGATGTAGTATCTTAAAATAAAAAAAACATCTTGTAATAGAAAAAATGATTTGGTATCAGGCGGCTTCGTTAAAATTAATTTTTTATATCTTTTTCCAAATAGGCTGTAGGTTCTCATATGAATGGTATGTTGCATATACATTCGGGTCTCTTACAAACTATGAATTGAATGGAAGAGAATGACAAATGAAATAGACTTCCTTTTCTTTTAAAAATAGTCCCTGAAACGCACTGTTCTTAAATCTTGTAAAAGCATTAACCTTTGCGTAGTACGACGACAAAAAATCCGACCATTAGATAAACAACCGTTGATTACAGAAGCAAGAATGAAAAATTGTACTATCGAGCTGTTTCGGAAAAAAAATTGGGAATAGCATTAAATAGCATAGTTAGACATTTCTTCCCCACCTCATGCCTCTAGAAACTTTCTATACATTTTTATTACCCTCTTATGTTAAAAAAATCTCCATTAAGACCGAAACAACCTTATACCCATACAATTAATTTGTTGATAATGTTTAGATATCTACTATGAATTTTTATAAGGGTATTGGGTGACTGGCCTGTTCTACCTAACGTTTTTTTCCAGCCAAGGACTCCAAGAAAACAATGAAAAAAAAAAAAGTAAGTTGGGTGGGCTTAATGCAATGGAACGTGGTACATATTCCAATAGCTTTCATAGACGTTTCTGTCAGGTGAACTGAGCACATATTTCATTCATTTCACATATAAACCTCTACGGTCTCTTGGAATTAGTACACATACAATTAGCTTTCACATTATGTTCCAGTCAGGTATAATAATATAATAAGTTCACATCATTTAAATTTCACATATGCGCTAGCCAGGTGTAGTATACTAATATATACAACGCATTTCAAATTTCACACACACTGACAAAACTTGGCCCTGTATTCCTTTCATCCATTCCTAAAAGTTCACTCAAGTAGCCAAATTATTAGTCAATCTTTTTCTTTCTTCCGCCATACATGGCATATTCAGTTAAAGCAATATAATTTATTTCCATTATTTTTTAGAAAACTAATACTCCTATCATCACAAATAAACAAGTATATGTATGTATATACTATATACATACATACATACATATATATATATAGTAGATATGTGTGTATATATATTATATATATATATATATATATATATATAAAATATACTAATATATATATTATTTTATTATATATATATATATATATATATATATATATATATATATCTATATATATATATATCCACTCTATATCTATATATATATATATATATATGCAAGTATAAATACATATTTACGTATATATACTATACATATATTTCAATATATTCGTAACAAATATACATATATTTTCATACATTATCATATATATATATTATAGATATATATATACACATACAGACACAGGCATATACATTGTAATGTACGTATACTATATAACACACACA
>NC_061092.1:40772204-40787204 GCF_015104395.2 Macrobrachium nipponense | reverse complement strand
AAGAACGGCAAAATTTAGAACATGGGCCTAGAGGTGGAACCCACCTCAAAGCCACCACAAGAGAGCAAGACAATACAGTGTAAACGTTGCTGAACAACATTCATTTGTGAATTTTGAATTCTAGTGCATCGTCACGACATTGCTGAACCAGGAATCATGACTAGCTCTATGCTTATGACTGGTGTCTGATGAATACTTTAGATGGAGAGGAAGAGATTTTTAAATCTCCACTTGAAATCTTTGATAGGTGTCTAATGAATAAGTCTAATGAATAAGCAAACGTATCTTTGATGGATGAGAGATTCAGTTAGGCTTACTCTTTTTGTTTTGTTTTTTATCGGTGGCCAGTGAATACCACAGATAGGGAGGGAAACAGTTTCTATGATGCATGCATTTTTTTTTTCTTCAAAAGCTAAAGCATACATTTTATTAGGAGATACTTTATCAACATCGGCCTAACTTCTCCATCACTCCTATACGCCACCTCCGCTCTCTTCTACATCTCGGGCGACTCGAGCCGACTTCTCACTACGAACTCCATGGCTTGAAAGCATCAGTAATGATAACGGTTATTTTGAAATTCCCCGCACCGACAACGGGCGCCTTAAAATGCATGTTTATAAAATATTTTCTATTCAAAGAAACTTTATCTTTCATTCCCCAAAATATGTGCATACACTCGTGTTACACCCTGTAGCCGTCAAAGAGCAACCCTTGATTAAAGCAGTCTTGAAAAAAAAAAAAAAAATAGAAATAAAAACATGAAATAGACTTAACGAGAACGTCACCTTTCATATTTCTTATCCTTTCAGTCACTTATAATATGCTTATGGTAGTAGGTCGAGATATACATGTGAAACTAATTTGAATTAATTTCTAGTTAGAAGAAATGAATAACTACAGAAAGATCAACCTAAGAAAGCTTTAATGAAAGTAAGCCTTTCTTAATGTATTCGTCAGTTTTGACTCCCACAGCTTTCCAACGTGTCCAAATGAAACAGGGTGATATGCAAGGAATTCGATAAAAAATAATACTGAATTATATTCGTTTGATTTTTTTTTTTTTTTTTTTTTGATAGCTAGGTCTGAGTTAATTATGTTAAGCAATTATGAAAAGGATACGAAGAAAGGCGAGTATTGCTAATAAAAACAAGAATAAACAGGAATAATAAATAAAGCAGATTAATTAATATATATATATATATAGATATATATATATATATATATATATATATATATATATATAGATATTATTACGTATCGACGAGAGTATACTGCTCAAAATAGACCTAGGCTAATCATGTGGTGAAAATCAGAAGTCCAATTTAGGCCCACTAAATATTATGTCATGCAAATTATTTTATTGATCAAAGGGCAAAATTAGTTTTAATTAAACATCGTTTTCAAAGAATGTTAACGACTGGATGTATTGTTTATCGGCTGTAGGAGACGAAATGACAACATCCCAGTGCAGTACGATACGTAGAGTCAAGACTCGACCGGCAGCAAAGTCAACTTCAAAATGCTTCGGTATGCTGTCACGAAGCTAGAGTTGAGAATAAAATTAGAAATCGTGGACCCATTGGTATATATTTTCCTTACTTTGTAAAATAATTATCTTTAATACGTTGAATAAATCTACTCTATTCTAATGTAATTTATTTCAAGTATAGCACCTTTGAAAGGAATGTTATTTATTGTTAAGCAAATAATCTGGCACCTGCATATGGCAATATTTCCATAACGAACAATGAATTAAGAAACTACGCCAATTCTTCGTTGGCCGTCTGTACTGGCAGGAAGATTGAAAGGAAAATTCGGAGACAGTTTGAATTTATATTTCAAGACATCATCACAATAACAGTCCGTGCTGTAGTTTCTGAGATCATTCCTTAAAAAATAAATGAAAGCTGCCTCCGAATTTTTCCCTTCAACATTGCATATATATCTATAATATATATATAATATATAATATATATATATTAATATATATATATATATTTTATATATATATATATATATTTATATATATTATTATATATATTATATCTATATATATCACGTTGTGATATATATAGTATATTATATATATATATATATATATATATATATATATATATATATATATATATATATATATATATCTAATGAAAGGAGCCCATAAAAACACCAAAATATAGAGAGAAAAGTACTATATTTCTGAGACTGCTGTCGTCCCCTCTTCATCTCACCTGAAGAGGGAGACAGCAGTCTCTGAAATATAGTACTTTTCTCTCTATATTTTGGTGTTTTTATGGGCTCCTTTTATTAGATGGAATTCTGTTGTTCCAGAACATTTTTACCAGTCATATATATATATATATATATATATATATATATATATATATATATATATATATATATATATATATTATGTATATATATATGAATATATATGATACATATATATATATACTATATATATATATATATTATATATATATATATATATATATATATATAAATATAATGTTCATGCACTTGCTCACAATAATCATTTATCATAAGAGGGGAACTCTGAAAAATTTTATATAAATAGATGTATATGTATACATGTATAACGTACATATTTATATATGTTTCTTTGTAACGATTTATTTATGAATATATGCATAAGTGCAAAATATGGAATCTGTCTAAAATAGAAGATTCTTTTGAACACATATAGACGTCAGGGCAGTGTAATACCACATGTGATTGTGAAACTAATATTCGGACATAAGCTATAAACGTTCATACACGCACACATATTATATATTATATATATATCTATACTAATATATATATATATAATGTATTATATAAATAAAGACAATACAAACAAATATATACATATATATGTACAAATATATATATTTGTATATACATATATATATATATATATATATATATATATATATGTGTGTGTGTGTGTGTGTGTGTATGTATGTATGAATAGGTATATGTATAATAATTGTACAAGTGTGTGCGAGTTTATGTTTTGTATGTATGTAACATCTGGATATATGGATATATATATATATACTATATATATATATATATATTCTATATATATAAATATATATATGTGTGTGTGTGTGTGTGTGTGTGTGTGTGTGAGTGTGTGTGTGTGTGTATTTATCGTAATGTATATTTATATCTATATTATATAGTATATGAATACATATGAGGTAAATCTGCCTGATACTATTCTGATAAAATGAATGTATGTACAATGATAATTAAAAGAACTTACTCAAACACCATAATTAAACAGGAAACGGGCGCAAAATAATAAAGAGAAAAGAAACGAATATCTGCGCATGCGCTAACTCATAAAAACATTTTTTTTATGTACTCCCCTCAATATGCACTAGGCTATAAAGTAAACAACAGAAACATGCATATGTAGATTGGGTGTATATACGAATATAATCAGTCCGAGAAGAACGACTGTATGAGATTGCTTGCATGCATACATATGCATATCAATAAACGGAAAGATACAGAGTATAATGAAAAAAAATGTGTAGGCAGGCAATTGTTTCCTTCAAAAAAAAAAAAAAAAAGAAGAGCCGTCCTACAGGTATTAGTATTGATCCTGTGCCCCAAACATTGCGCTGCGTCAGTCTGTGTAAGGACAGGGCCTCTCTCTCTCTCTCTCTCTCTCTCTCTCTCTCTCTTTTCCCCTCTTGTACAAAAAAATGCAATATGCATCAGAACGAAAACACAATCAGCCTTCAACGTTTATCCCTGGCTGCGATGGTTCGTCGTTATTTTAACCGTGTGTTCATTTATTTTTCCCTTCAAGGGTTTTTGGAAGGAAAAGGGTGTTGTAGGAGGAGGAGGAGGAGGAGGAGGAGGATGAGTGGGAGGAGGAGGAAGAGTGGGAGGAGGCACTGGAGGAGGAGGAGGAGGAAAAAGAAGAATTTATTCTCCACCGGCGGATTGAATGAGACAACGCCAAACCTCTCACACGAGAGCCCGCAAGACCTTCCATCACATGCGCTTGAATGATCGTTAGTTTTTGGCTCGGATCGTTACTTTTGCTGATCGTTACCGGTCGCGTCGAGTGACAAATAAATGCGGCTCATTACCTGACCCTTCTGTAGGGACGATTCTTACCTGTAGGAGGAAAGGGAAAAAGGGTAAAGGGTGGCCAAGTGATCGCCGTACAAAAAGGACGTCAACGTATATAACTTAATTCCAAGATGAAGGATTCTCTATCAAAATTTACTATACCTTGTTAACACACTCTCCATTTTTCAATTCTTCCAGAATAAATAATAAACATGTATATATATATATCATATATATATATATATATATATATATATGCACATATATGTATATAAAAGCATATATGTATGAATACATGCATATATATATGATATAATATATATATATATATATATATATATATATATATATATATATATATAATATGCATACATAAGTAAATGAAGAAATAAATACATACACGCAGACACACACACACACACACACACACAACACACACACACATATATATATATATATATATATATATATATATATATATATATATCTATATTACACACAATTTTGCAAGTGCAAATGCTTTTCTGAGTACATTGAATCCACTAGATTTTAAAAGACAGAGCTCCCTCACCTCTTCTTCCTGCCTTCGCTCTTCTACACTTATCAACTGGACAAGAGAAATGTGTGCAGACGTATCCTCCTTAGGAAAGGAAACAAAACTTGCATTATGTTCTTGTCAGCCGTCTCTCCATAACGATCTATTAAGGAATTGGAATATTTCCTCATATCGAACAGTTGGAATGATTCCAAATATCTGTTTTTTTCATACTTATCAAGTTACTCAAATTAATGATATCATATAACGACAATGAAAACCTTATATTATATCTATATGAAATTTGGCACTTTGAGTAGGTTACAGCTCAATTGTACCGTTAATGTCAATAATAATAATAATAATAATAATAATAATAATAATAATAATAATAATAATAATAATAATAATAGTAGTAGTAGTAGTAGTAGTAGTAGTAGTAGTAGTAGTAGTAGTAGTAGTAGTAGTAGTAGTTTTGAAAAACATGCGAATAGTCCTCATTCCACATGTTGTGTCCTAATTTGTATGTAATAATAATAATAATAATAATAATAATAATAATAATAATAGTTAGGAAGTAGATCCTCCCTTAAGCTTGTCTTGTCCAAAAGGATGGCTGAATCTTACATAATCTTGTATGGAGTCTTCTCAATTTTTCTTATGACTTGCTTCTCTTGCACGTTACTATTGATCAGCAACTAGCCAATGTTCATATTTGGTCAAATGGAAATATATAAAGAGTGTTTATACAGCACTTTTATTGAGAATAAGACTGCTGTATGAACGCTATTTATTTAAATTTCCTTGTCAAAATATGGACATTGGTTAGCTAGTTGCTGACCAATATTAATGTGTAAGAGAAGGGAGTCAAAAGAAAAATGTTGACGACGCAACATAAGATTAATTCGCACCATGCAGCCATACTTTTGGACAAAATAATAATAATAATAATAATAATAATAATAATAATAATAATAATAATAATAATAATAATAATAATAATAATAATAATAATAATAAAACATCCAACAGACTAACCAGAACTAAGGCAGGTGAAGGAAAATCATCCAAGTGGATCTATTACGGGACAAGATGGACGAACTGTCGAGTTCTAAGAATGAATTTAAATTACTAGAAAATCCTGAATTGAAAATAAATCATTGATTCAAAAAATATATTTCAATAATGACGAATGCACTTTACAAAAGTATAACGAAAATAAAAATCCGGGTCTGGATTCAGGTCAGAAGCTAAGAATCAGGCCTCGACTCTGGAATACCTACCCACTACATGAACAAGATTGGTTCTCACTGTATATACTAGTGTCTTTAGATTTCTGGTCTTCGTCTAAGCTTATCTTCCATCACCTGCACTTCCTCGTCCCGAGTCGGGCACATGAAATACCAATGATAGATTCCCACAAGAGTTAGATACAAGGATTTATTTACCGGATTACTACCATAAACCATGACAGTTCTGAGAGCAAGTCTCTTCTTCCAAAATAATATTTATGGGAAGAACAATTACGGGAGTAAAGTACTTTGTTGATATCAAAATCACACTCGGGATCCTCATGACTGAAGCATTCGTTATACAGATAATCAGATTTGTAACTAGGAAACCGCCATATTTTCACTCAGAACAAATGTTTCATGAAGGTAAGGCCCCCAAGCAACATAAAAAAAGCTCAAGATAATAAAATTCCTGCTTTGTATCTGGATCAAAATCTGTAATTAGGAACACGTCCGCTCGACAGTGCATACCTTAGTTACCCGAGATTATAAATTAAGAGGATTAACAAGAAATCTTAGCTGGTGAATCCTTGACCGCTGAATAGTATTAGGCCTACTAGAGAAACAAATCCACAGTTATGTAAATGAACATGTACTTTATATTTAAAGATTTAAAGATAAAACTACATATAGCTTTCGGGAATCTGTTTGGTTCCCTTTTTCAATCTGAAAAAAGGAACCTAACAGAATCCCGAAAGCTATCTGCACAGTTTTATCTTTAAATATATGTACAGATACATAATATTGGATTTGTTTCTCCATTTTAAGACTCATGCTACTATGAGTATCTTTTAGTTAGGCCTACTCTAAAAGAAATGTCCATAATAGCAATTGCCAATTTTGAATCTAGTGCAGAATCTACGATTAAGATCTGGATGCTTAAATCATTAATGGATCCTGCAATCGAATTATTGCAAACTACTGGTACTGCGACCAGCAAAACCATCAAAGGCTTCTGGGTAAGCAAATTTCAGTTGTGAATCTAGGGCTGAATCTGGGACTGAGATCCAATAATCAAGACAATTTGGGGAGCCAGAGCTGAATTACCGCAAATTATAGTTGTCAGCTCCTAGTCGCCAAACGCTATCAGAAGTAATGGTCGTGACAAACAAATTCCAGGCCCAAATCCCGAAAAGAATGTGGGATTGATTTCGAGATGTTGAAAATATTACGAGGAACTGAACAGGATTACTGCAAAATTTTAAATGGCAGCTTCTGGTCCCCAAATATTATTATTATATTATTATTATTATTATTATTATTATTATTATTATTATTATTATTATTATTATTATTATTATTATTATTATCATCGGATTACTGCATAATTCTAAATGGTAGCTCCAAGTAAAAAAAAATTATTACCGGATTACTGCAAAATTTTAAATGGTAGTTCCAAGTCACCAAATATTATAATTACTATTATTATTATCATTATTATTTTTATTATTAAATAAACCAAAGGTAATAGGAATTACAGAAAAAGAGGTCAGTTATTAGAAAAGAAAATCTTAATTAACATAATAAATAAATTAACAAACATGTTAATAGTGTTACAATACAAGGAAAATTGTCTTGAGAGTAGCAAAAATCTCAAGGAGGGCAAAATTCTTGGCGGAGATCCGGATATGGAAAACCTCAGATGGAACAGCAAAATTCTAGCTGTTATCTCTTGATTGATCCTGAGGTTAACATTAAAATAAAAAAATGCCATGGAAAGCAAATTCGAGTTCCCAATCCAGAACAGCTGCTGGACTGAGATCTGTAACGAAAAGGCAAACGAAATCAAAATGCAGTCTTTCGATTATTTCGTTAACTCATCAGAAAATTCTTCCGAAATTTCCGAGACGTTCGCAGAAAAAAAGAAAGAAAAAAAAGTGTATTTTTTACTCAGTCAAAACAGGACTAACCTTGCGGTCCTTAACTGGTACGTGAGACTGAGTTGTATTAAACTAATCATATCAACCAAAATCAAAATATCTCTTTCACCATTTGCTTGAATAAAGACTATTTCACAGAAAGATATACTAAAATATATCTGAGTAAAACCTGTATATATTAATATGGGAACAAGCAAATGTCTATTGTTCAAAGCATTGTACAAGAAAGCTTCTCCAGATTTAGATAATCATGAAAAGATAACGTAAGCATTTATATTTAAATAATCAGAAAAATTTAAATGGTAGTACACTTCATATATATATATATATATATATATATATATATATATATATATATATATATATATATATATATATATATATATACTGGTATCACTAAGATGCACAGAATTAATTAAAAACCAGAAATTCAATAAATTTTGATATACAACTTGAGAAGAAATGTAATACTTCTAGCACAGCCAATTAACTTAAAGGTATATACCATTATATCAATGTTTCACAGTCATAAATAGATCATAATCAATTCACACTCATAAGATGAATACAAAATAAATGCTGTTTATATGTGAAAATTTATGAATCTGCTCATGAAAATATCAATTTTCATTATTGTTCAAAATATCTGCGCGAACTTTTATCAAATTGTAAGGAAGTAAGAATAAGGAAATATACTTCCACATAACACGCTGAAGTTTATATATATATATATATATATATATATATATATATATATATATATATATATATATATATACGGATAAATAACCAAGAGAAAGTGGAAGAATTTAGGGAAGAAAGTTCTTTAATTTCTCGAATCATTTTCAGATAAATGAAAATGAATAAGTAGATTTTTTAAACAGATCTGACAAATAATCCACATAGCGCTACACTAGCAGGTTAGGTGATAGCACGAAGATATCAAGTCAGGTTTAGAGGGTTAGGTTAAGCTAGTTCACAGGGAACGCTCTTTAGAAAATTCAGCCGGGCAAAATATTTCAAGATATGGAGCAATACGACATTAAAAGGATAAGTTACTTTATTTCACCTTAAGTACACTAATGGGTGTCAATACTTCGAATTTCGGTAAACTGGGGGAAAATAAGAAATATAA
Organism: Macrobrachium nipponense; assembly: GCF_015104395.2. NCBI lineage: Eukaryota > Metazoa > Arthropoda > Malacostraca > Decapoda > Palaemonidae > Macrobrachium > Macrobrachium nipponense. Next base: position 40,778,264 of record NC_061092.1, on the reverse strand, counting down.
AAGGAGGATTTTTAGGAATACCTATTGGGTATAATCCTGACCCTGAGGTATATACCATACAGGTGGGTTAAAATGGAGAAAATGAGAAGCAAAACGAAGGGGATTTATTAGAACACCAGGGGGTAAATACACTACCCGAAGAAAATACCACAACCCAGGTAAAATCAAACAAAGACGGGACATAAAAAAAATGTGTATAAACTGGAATACCGGCTGGGCTAAAAGGCTGTGCCCGTTGTTAATTACCCTAAAGGTGGGGTAAATCTGAGATAAAAAACAAGCTATAAACAGATGAAGACATTATTAGAATGTCTGGGGATCATTTCCTAGACCATCAAGTGTTAGTACCTTAAACGTATGGACTTATTAGAATATCTGGGAATAAATACTTAGACCCTCAGGTGTAAGTATCCTAAAACTACGGACTTCTTAGAATACCTGGGGATAAATCACTAGACCCTTAGGTGTAAGTACTTTAAATTAGGGACTTATTAGAATATTTGGTGATAAATACTAGACCATCAGGTGTAAGTACCTTATATTAGGGACTTATTAGAATATTTGGTGATAAATACTAGACCATCAGGTGTAAATACCTTAAATTAGGGACTTATTAGAATATCTGGGGATAAATACCTAGACCCTCAGGTATAAGTACCCTAAAACTAAGGATTTATCAGAATATCTGGGGATAAATACCTAGACCCTCAGACTTAAGTATCCTAAAACTACGACGTATTAGAATATATGGGGGTAAGTACCCTAAAACTAGGGTAACTATCCTGGCGTTTAATAGCCAAAGACTAATTAGTGCATAAAATTTCAAATGTTTCTGTGCCTTCACTACTTAAATAATGAAGAAAGGCCACTGGCGTTCAAAAACTATGTAATCTGGTGTAATTCTTACCATTTTGTGTGTTAATGACCAAAGTACAGTGAAGGAAAGGAGGTATAATGCTTAGATATTGTAATTTACAAGTTAGATATCATTTATACTTTGGTGGAAGGTAGCTTTTTCAGTTAATGGTTTTTTAGACTTTTCCATATGTTTATTAATAATAATAATAATAATAATAATAATAATAATAATAATAATAATAATAATAATAATAATAATAATAATAATAATAATAATACCAGTGGAAATTTTACCCATAATCTTAGGAACACAAGGCACGATCCCAAGATCCCTTAAAAGGAACCTGGAAAAACTAGATGCCGAAGCAGCTCCAGGACTCATGCAGATGTGTGCGTTATTAGATACATCTCACATAGTGAGAACAGTTATGGAATCCAAAGGAAGTAGGATGCAACGCGGAACCCCACACATAAATATCACTGAGATAAACGAAAAAAAAAGTAATAAAATCAATTTCAACATAAACATTGCTCCTACAAAAATTTGAATGTTAAAATAACTACTGAAATAAGTAATAATCCCGTAATTAATAAATTAAAATACCTACGAATTTAAATTATTACCTGTTGTAACTCTCGTACATATTACATCCAGTAGCATTAACTTTCCAAAAAGCTATTACAGTTAATGATTTAATGATTATACAATAATTTCAAGAGTCAAAGTTGAATGAGAGATGATTCTGTACTTTACAAGTTCACAAAATAACATATTTTCACACAAACATCATTGAAATTAATACCCTAAAAGATATAACAAGACATTGTACATTGTTATTTATAACAGTGATACTTATGTTTATGGCTTCTAATGTTATTCACTATCATTCATGATCCAGATATTGGGGTAAAACTTATATTTTGACCGCTTTTACTTTTCTTTTGCGTCAGAAATTAAGCAGTGTCATTTAATTTACTAGAGAGATGCTACAATAAAACTTACATTGTTTGCATTTATCTTTTGGGTCTCTTTTCTTTAAACACGTTCTCCCTATTCCTTCAATCCACAAAATATTTTATTTGCATCAATAGAGTTATGAGATTGCATGCCTCATTTCAAATTGCACTTCCATTTTGATTGCAAGAAACAACAACAACAACAACAACGACAACAACAACAACAACAACACTAATAATAATAATAATAATAATAATAATAATAATAATAATAATAATAATAATAATAATAATAATAAAGCCACCACCACAACAAAAATATTATTATTATTATTATTATTATTATTATTATTATTATTATTATTATTATTTTTATTTTATTTTACAAATAAACGAACAATCACCTTATAATTGATAACAGGATAATGATGACAACGGAGCTGAGGAAAAAATATCAGTATTAATATTATCATTTACGGAGCTATTCCACTATGGCAATCCCTGAGGAACGAAGGTGGTTTAACAACTGGAATCTGAAATATGCACCTAATAAATGAACGGACCTTTCTTAGAGAGTATCCCCCAAACAAAGGTCGGGGGGTCGTTCCCTAAGACTTACATTTCCTCGGGGTCATTATCTCTATATTTATAGTCTTTTGATTGTTTTTACGGTCATCCCCAACGGGCTCGTACTTAACACGCCGCAAAGGTGGATATATACAAAATTAAAACCCTTGGGAGACACTATCTAGGAAAGATCCATTTGAACATATCACAATTTCAGCCGCTGAACTTATCAAAAATTGAAATAAAAATAAAAGCTACTTTTTACGTAGGCACATGACTGAGTTTCAAGCCTTTCAGTGTTCACGTTATTTTTAACTTCTTAACTAGGATGGAACAATTAGCCAATTATACAGTGAATACATACTACGGGGCCTCTAGGAGAGATAGACAGATAGACTGATTAGATAGAGTTCAAGTTTCTTACGTTATTTTCAATAGTCCTGTTTGATAATACTGTATCACAAACCGTATTAATAATACCACATTATATTTTATACCCTCACATTTATAATACCAGCAATTTCTCAACATTTTACGGATATACTGAAGAACGATACACATTTATGGACTATCATAACTTCTCAGCGTCTTATGAAACCTATTTTTCACTTCTGGATCATCTCTTTACTTTAGATAGCTCTGAATGATTCGCCGAACTCAAATGTCCACTAACCTTTAGGTATAAAATTTTACCAAAAATATCTGTAGAGTTGAAAACACTAATTTTATCACATTATCTGGGATCTCATGTGCAAATAATGACCATGCTCATATGCAATACACACACATGTATACATACACACTCACACACACACACACCACACACACATATATATATATATATATATATATATATATATATATATATATATATATATGAATAATCATATGTAAATATTTATGGGTATATACATATAGATATAGATATACATTTATATAAATATCTCTCTCTCTCTCTCTCCTTCTGTCTCTCTCTCTCTCTCCTCCTTCTCTACTCTCTCTCTCTCTCTCTCTATATATCTCTATATACCTATATATATATATATATATCTATAATAATATATATACATACTAATATATATATATGTATGCTATATATGTATATATATATATATATTTATTAATATATATATATATAATATATATATATATATATTATATATATATATATATATATATATGTCGTGTGTGTGTGTGAGACGACCCCGGTATGCAGATATTAACACCAGTAATTGTTAGTCATTCCGTAGGAAATATCTTATAGTTCTATTTGCTAATAGATGTCAATTACCTCGTTACTGGGAAACCATTTACAACCCATTTTCCTCAGAATCATTACTAGGAATTTGTATTGGATTCCGAGTGATATTTCAATTGATCACGTTCTGTCAAATTTACTTTTATTTATAAGTAAATAAAATACCAATAAGAGAGAGAGAGAGAGAGAGAGAGAGAGAGAGAGAGAGAGAGAGAGAGAGAGAGAGAGAGAGACTTTAGAATTTCAAAATAAAGCCTTTATATGAAAAAGATATTTTTATATATGTCTATAACAAGTTCCTATTATTGAAATAAATACTTTTTAATAGCGAAATAAAGACTATATTTGAAAAAAGGAGAAATTTATATACGCCATTAAGAAGCCTCAATAATAGAAATAAATAACTGTCAAAAGGTTCAGTTTTCTATCTCAAAATCAAAATAAATTTTCTTGGATGCGGTTCAAGGGACACAATGTTTGAAAATAAAGCAAACAATAAAGAGGTATAAAAAAACAGTGTATGCAACTGTGAAAGAGAACAATAAATTACTGTACAAATACATTAACAGAAGTGAAATGACTATAATAATTGTTATTTAACATCAGGAATCGCTCTTGGAGAATAAAAAAAAAAATTAGGCGTAAACTTGACAAGTAATTTCCGTAAGAAAACTTCAGCACAAAGCGTGATTACATCGATAAGTTAAGTATGATGAAAAAGCAGCTGATTTTCAAATAAAGAGGCAAATTACATCTAAGTCAAGGAAGGCTACAACGGATATTTAAATCAGTCAATTAGGTAACTTGAAATGTGTTAGGTAACAAGACATCTTTGTTCAAGTTAGGAAACTAGGCATCTGATATTTGAGGCATGAAAGAAGGCAACGGACATCTAATTACCTAGAGAAGCTAACGCATATTTAACATCAGTTACCATTTAATATTTAATTCAGGAAAGCCATCAAACAAAGAAGGCATCTGATACCTTAATCTCGAAAGAAGATACCAAATAAATATGATAATGAGACATCTATCATTTAAATCGTAAAATAAAGCAACATAATCAAGAAGGATCGTAAATTTTTTGTTTGTTTGTTTGTATGGTGTTTTTATGTTGCATGGAACCAGTAGTTATTCAGAAACGGGACCAACGGCTTTACATGACTTGCAAACCACGTCGAGAGTAAACTTCTATCACCAGAAATGCACAATCTCACACCTCAATGGAATGCCCGATAATCGAGCTCGCGGCCACCGAGGTGGCAGGCCAAGACCATACCGATCACGCCCCTGAGTAACTGAAAGAAGGTAAATGAAACTGAAGGTAGGGAAAATGACCGTATGACAGATAAATCAAGTGAGATGATAAATGAAAATTAAGTAATAAGAGAAAGAAATCGACGTGTAAAAGATGAACGAACCAACATAAAAAATAAGTCATGAAAGACGACAGCTGATTATTAAATCAGGTAAGAAGACATGCTGTAATTACGTCAGCCTTGAGGGTAAATAACAATAGAGTTAAGAAGGCAACTATCTTCTTGCATTTCTGTAACATTTCACTCATTCATTCAGCAGTGACGAAAATATACCATAAGCGCAAATATGAAGAGCCTCTCATTGTAATCTAACATTATTCTATGAATTTAAATACATATAAAGAAACATTTTACATCTTTATTTATTATAATTTTATTCTTAGGTATTGGGTCTTGAAAAATAATAAAATACAAAATACAAAATATGAAACTATCTTACTCTATATGTTTCCTCTTCTTACGGACATATGAATTCCATTAGCTTTTCAATTATATGTCCACTTGCATAATAATAATAATAATAATAATAATAATAATAATAATAATAATAATAATAATAATAATAATAATAATAATAATAATAATAATAATAATAATACGTAGAACAATTCCTGGAATATCCATATTTTGTTACCAGGAGCTTCCTACTTAGGAATTAGAATTCCTGATTAGTTAAACCATGAGCAGGTGTTAAACTGATCGGCGGTTCAAATCCTCATTAACAATAATTTCATTGAAAACTATTATTTTTTTCAAGATCAATACAAAAAACGAATGCCTTTTCAATTGAAACTAATATTACATCTGAAAAACACTATATTTGGGATTTTTACAGTACACAGCGGGTCGCATCAGTATCTTTTATCTGAGGAAAATGGGTATCAAGTGAAACATGAAACAGAGGAGGGTGAGGATACCGCATCTTAGACACGAATAAAATGAATTCATGAAAAAAAAATCAACGAGATAAATCAACGGAAATGCGGATATCACATCTAAGGAGATCTTTCGCCTTTTGAGACTTCCTAAAATAACGTATATTATCTTTTGTTTTAAAGGAGTTTTAATCCACGGTTACTTTGCATAAGAAAGTGAAGTTAC
>NC_061092.1:40767204-40769704 GCF_015104395.2 Macrobrachium nipponense | reverse complement strand
TTCATCAATCAGCCAATAAACCCAAAAGCAGTGATAATGTTCTTTACTGATCCCCAATACTAAACGCATCTCAAAAACTTTTAGGTCAGGAGTAGGTAATGATATATTTTCAAAATAGAAAACTATGCTTTATATTTGAAATTAAGAAAAATATCAATATATAACAAATGCAGTCTTTCCTTATACTCACTTGAACCATTTTGAAAACTTAGGAAAAATTAGAGTGTAAAAGAATATATCTTGTTTTACATTATCAAGGAAGATAAGCGATTCCTGTCAAGTTCCTACATGAGAAGAAAAAAAACAACATAAAGGATCTTTTTAATACTATTAACTTAGCCCTACAGGATTAAGGTAAATAATCGTAAATACCTTCATTCATTTATTTGAATTAATGAGAGAGAGAGAGCAATTTAACATCGTTAATGCCAGGGCCTGAAATCCCATTATGCTGAGGATTGCGTTCCTAACGTCATGTTAACAATGACTATAATTACACACCTTTACTTACACGACAATGACTTTCTCGGATACTCTTAATATATATATATATATATATATATATATATATATATATATATATATATATATATATATATATAATCTTTGCTTTGCAAATCTGCTAAGGCACATTTGCTAAGCCTCTTGTGTAGAAGTTAGTATCTTGGATCGGAAAGTGGAAACTTCTTCTTTCAATTCCCTGGTTGCAATTAAGAGAATCCATAAAAGTCACTGTCGTGTAAGTAAAGGTGTGCAATTTAAGTCATTGTTAACATGACGTTAGGAACGCAATCCTCAGCATAATGTGATTTCAGGGCCTGGAAAAGACGGTGTTAGGTTGCTCTCTCTCTCTCTCTCTCTCTCTCTCTCTCTCTCTCTCTCTCTCTCTCTCTCTCTCTCTCTCTCATTAATTCAAATAATCGAATGAAGGTAATTACCATTATTCACCTTAATCCAATATGACTCATTAATAATATATATATATTATATATATATATATATTATATACTATATATATATATATATATATATATTATATATATGATAATTATCACATCGAACCGTGATCCATTTATATATCAATTCAAGCTACAAATGTCCTTTAATATCTAAATTCACTTTACCTCCTAAATGATATATTTTAATATATGTACCGAAGGGGAATTTTTTTTTAAGTTGATAACAATTTCGTCATGGGATCGAACCACCGTCCAGGTTTTGGACGGGGACGAAATCAGGACAGTCAGTGACGCTATCCAATCAGCCAACAGAGACGCTATAAGTTCATATCGATTCTGACCTTACAAATCACCCTCGATCTGGATGCTTTCGTAATTAGAATCGATATGAAACCCCGTCTACCATGTTGGCCAATTCGAGCGTTTGACAGAACGTAGCCTTTTGTTATGAATAATTATCACTCGAACCGTGATCCATTATATATCAATTCAAGCTACAAATGTCCTTTAATATCTAAATTCACTTTACCTCCCAAATGATATATTTTCATATATGTACCGAAGGGGGAATTTTTTTTGTTTTTTTAAGTTGATAACAATTTCGTCCCCCATGGGATCGAACCACCGTCCAGGGTGGACGGGGACGAAATCAGGACAGTCAGTGACGCATCCAATCAGCCAACAGAGACTATAAAAGTTATATCGATTCTGACCTTACAAATCACCCTCGTCTGGATGCTTTCGTAATTAGAATCGATATGAAACCCCGTCTACCATGTTGGCCAATTCGAGCGTTTGACAGAACGTAGCCTTTTGTTATGAATAATTATCACATCGAACCGTGATCCATTTATATATCAATTCAAGCTACAAATGTCCTTTAATATCTAAATTCACTTTACCTCCCAAATGATATATTTTCATATATGTACCGAAGGGGAATTTTTTTTAAGTTGATAACAATTTCGTCCCCCCATGGGATCGAACCACCGTCCAGGTGGACGGGGACGAAATCAGGACAGTCAGTGACGCTATCCAATCAGCCAACAGAGACGCTATAAGTTCATATCGATTCTGACCTTACAAATCACCCTCGATCTGGATGCTTTCGTAATTAGAATCGATATGAAACCCCGTCTACCATGTTGGCCAATTCGAGCGTTTGACAGAACGTAGCCTTTTGTTATGAATAATTATCACATCGAACCGTGATCCATTTATATATCAATTCAAGCTACAAATGTCCTTTAATATCTAAATTCACTTTACCTCCCAAATGATATATTTTCATATATGTACCGAAGGGGAATTTTTTTTAAGTTGATAACAATTTCGTCCCCCCATGGGATCGAACCACCGTCCAGGTGGACGGGGACGAAATCAGGACAGTCAGTGACGCTATCCAATCAGCCAACAGAGACGCTATAAGTTCATATCGATTCTGACCTTACAAATCACCCTCGATCTGGATGCTTTTCGTAATTAGAATCGATATGAAACCCCGTCTACCATGTTGGCCAATTCGAGCGTTTGACAGAACG
>NC_061092.1:40737204-40752204 GCF_015104395.2 Macrobrachium nipponense | reverse complement strand
CTGGTAAACAAAACCATATTCACAAAACATGACAGACATACATTACAATAAAATTTTTAATAACTCTAAGGCAACTGATTTTTTATTTAAGTCAGTAATTTATATTTGAGGTCATTCTTAAACATGTTACAGATACAAGGGTCTAAATGTAAAAGGCCACGACTAACATTGAAATTACAATGAAAAGTAAGTTGTATTAAAGCAGATTCTAAAAGATTTCGTGATAAGACATCTCTTGGACCGTGCAATTACTGAACTGTCAATCCAATTGTAATTCGGTGGTAGTTTTTCACTTAAATGAATAAATAATGCATTGGATTTTTGCCCAGTTTTTACAGAGTATTTATGCTGGGTTAGCCTTACTTCTAAGCCCTTGCTGGACTGTCCGAGCATAGAATGAGGGACAAAAATCAATACATGGAATTTTTATATATTATGTTGTTGCTTTCTCTGGGCCATTTTTTATTATTAACATTCTTTTTAGTGTGTTATTATAGGAAGAAACAAGGTTGACATTAAAAGCTTTTAACAATGGTTTAATGGTTTCAAATCCGTTAAAATAAGGCAAACTGAGAATGTTCTTAGAATTTTCTTTCTGTGTGTTATTTTCAGTATAAAACTTTTTGTGGGCTTTATTATAACAAATGTCTAATATATGTGAAGGATAGCATAAATCTTTCCCTATTTTTCTTATGTATTCAATTTATGCTATCCTTCACATATATTAGACATTTGTTATAATAAAGCCCACAAAAAGTTTTATACTGAAAATAACACACAGAAAGAAAATTCTAAGAACATTCTCAGTTTGCCTTATTTTAACGGATTTGAAACCATTAACCATTGTTAAAAGCTTTTAATGTCAACCTTGTTTCTTCCTATAATAACACACTAAAAAGAATGTTAATAAAAAATGGCCCCAGAGAAAGCAACAACATATATAAAATTCCATGTATGGATTGTCCTCATTCTATCTCGGACAGTCCAGCAAGGGCTTAGAAGTAAGGCTAACCCAGCATAAATACTCTGTAAAAACTGGGCAAAAATCCAATGCATTATTTATTCATTTAAGTGAAAACTACCACCGAATTAATTGGATTGACAGTTCAGTAATTGCACGGTCAAGAGATGTCTTATCACGAAATCTTTTAGAATCTGCTTTAATACAACTTACTTTTCATTGTAATTTCAATGTTAGTCGTGGCCTTTTTCATTTAGACCCTTGTATCTGTAACATGTTTAAGAATGACCTCAAATATATAATTACTGACTTAAATAAAAATCAGTTGCCTTAGAGTTATTAAAAATTTTATTGTAATGTATGTCTGTCATGTTTTGTGAATATGGTTTTGTTTACCAGGTTCCGTATAGCTGTCACCTATAATCCTTTAATTGTCTGGAGATTGTATCTGAGAGATTGTCTTAAACCTTTAATTGCACCCTTTGTTTATGCTTGTTTGGGAAGGTTTCTTATCTTCCAGGTGTGTCGGATTCTAGGCACTAATCCTTTTATAATCCCTATCTGTCAGTTATACGAACCTTCTTGTATTGTCTTTTCTCGTATTTTTGTCAGTATCTGCTCCAGTAAAGGGCTTTTAAGCCGAAAGATCTCGCAGACTTCCTTCGTTTATTTTTCCTTCGTGGCATTTACTTTATCTTTATATATATTATATATATATATATATTATATATATATATATAACTATATATATATTATAATATATGCACACACACACACACACACCCACACACATATATATATATATATATATATATATATATATATATATATATATATATGAATACTGGCATTAACCCATTTTTGTTTCATTTATTTTGAAATTCATGACAGACTCGATAGAAGTGACGTAGGAACTAGAGGAAGGTAAGATTTTGACACCAATTGAGTGTTGTTTTGATGGAATGCAAGCGTTCGTAACATCATGCATACTGGCTTGTGTAAATCTCCATGACTATTTAATATCTTTACAGATGGTGTGATACAAGAAGTAAGGGAAAGGAAATTACAAATGGATATAATACTGCATGAAACTCTCAGCCACGTCCCGGCGGTGGCTTGTGTTGTTGGCACCTATAGTGGTGCAGACGCAAAATCATGCCTAACTTAATCTTAAATCAAATAAAATCTACTGAGGCTTGAGGGCTGCGATTTGGTATGTCTGATGATTGGAGGGTGGATGATTAACATAACAATTTGTAGCCCTCTAGCCTCAGCAGTTTTTAAGATCTGAGGGTGGATAGAAAAAGTGCGGACGGACAGACAAATAGCCATCTAAACAGCTTTGTTACAGAAAACTAAAGAAGGATCATGAATATAATGTGAAATAGCTGATGTCCCGCTGATCATACAATTATGGCTGGACATAGTGAGGAGAAAATACGGAAAGGCTGAGTTTGAAAATATTGGCAAGAAGAGAAAGTTAAAGAGCGTCTGCGAACAACAATATGGTCATGAGCATAAATGGAAACCACCTGGAAGATGGAGGTTCGGATTGTAATATTGATGTTGGAATAAGGGAAGAGGCTGATTTCCACATAAATTTGGAAATAAATAAAGTAAGTAAACAGAGAAGATCGTTGACGAGAGCAGATGTGTCACAGAAAAGTTAATAATAATAATAATAATAATAATAATAATAATAATAATAATAATAATAATAATAATAATAATAATAATAATAATAATAATAATAATAATAATAACACAAGACGCAAAATCAGATCCTTAACACTATAAATTCCACCCAGCCGAATAGGATAACAGAGACTGACAAAAAAAAATATATATAATGATGATTATTACTATTATCATTATTTGTGTTAACATTATCATTTAGGTAAAATTCAATTATGAACATCTATCTAGAAAAACCATATCCAGTTTTGTTTTCTCGTGTTTTCTTAGAGCCGCTTCCCAGCTCCGTATTTCAGCTTCGCATTCTCTTCCATATGGCAATTTCTTATTTCCATATATTCAATTTCTTATTATGTCCACCAAGTGATGCCCATTGGTAGAATTAACAACAAATAAGCGATAAAGAGAAGCCTGGATTCGAATACGCAGACGGATCTAATAACATATGGGAAATCGAACCTCTATGTGGTTTAATAATAATAATAATAATAATAATAATAATAATAATAATAATAATAATAATAATAATAATAATAATAATAATAATAATGCTGAAGTAGCTACAGGACTCATGCAGAAGTGCGTGCTCCTAGAAACAGCTCAACTAGTAAGAAAAGAGAAGGACTCCTAAGTAAGCAGGATGCAACCCGGAACCCTACACTATAAAAACCACCGGTCGAATATGGCAGGCTGTGATAGAAAAAAAAAAAATAGTAATAATAATAATTCGGAGAAACAAATTTACAGTTATGCATATATATATGCATATACATAACTGTGGATTTGGCTCTCCATTAGGTACAAGACTCCAATTCCTACTATGGGTATTTTTTAATATTTTTTAAATAATAATAATAAAATTAATAATAATTAATATAATAATAAATAATAATAAGTAAGTAAATATAATAATAATCAATAATAATGAATAATAATAATAATAATAATATCTTTTTATCATAAAAAATTACTACTTTAGATAAAGACACGCAATGCAGCTGAATTCACATTAACATAATCATGCCATATATAAGACGCCCGTTTGCATTAAGGAACCAAAATCATCCAAATTAAAGTTTGAATTTAACTTTCCTAAAATTACTTTTTCGTCTCATTTGAATAGAAGACAAATGGGATGGGCAATGGACTGCTGAAATATGAGAGAGAGAGAGAGAGAGAGAGAGAGAGAGAGAGAGAGAGAGAGAGAGAGAGAGAGAGAATGGTATATTATATTGAATGGCTATATATATGAAGGGCACTCTCAGAAATTTGAGTAAAATATACTTGATTTTTGAAAAGAATTTTTATGTGAATCCAAAGAAATGATAATTCTGAAGCCAGAGAAATGATAATCGATGTAACGCCAGTAGGTAAAATCAGTCAATAAAAAAAAAATTAAAAAAAAAAAAAAAAAAGCAATCAATTCAAAGTCTGATACTTCATAATAAACTGTCGCCATTCCTTAAAACTCATTTGAAATTCTTATTCGTTGGCAGTTTCTAGAAGAATAAAAGGAGAAAGGAAATGGCGGACGACAATAAGCTAGGACGCGTATACGTAAATAAAAGATAAATCGAGATAAAACGAAGGATAAACTGGAGGAGGAAAACAACAAAGCTTGGAAAAATGGAGACATTAAGAGGCGCCTAAAAAACGATGGAAGCTGAGTCGTGTGATGACGACGATGGGGGAACCTCTGTGGTGGGGATTTTGTTGGTGGGGAAGAATTTTGTTGGCGGTGTTGGCGGGTTTGCTTAGGAAGTTCTCCACCTGGAATAATAATACCTCTCCAAAATGAATTGGAGCAGAAGTAAAGTTTCCACGAGAGTGCTTTCTTAAGACAAAACTAAGACAAAATACTATAATCGTGGACACTGTATTTTTCGGAAATGATGCTCAAGTGCAGCGTAAAGTAATTTAATAACTTTTGAGTAATTAATCTAATATTATTTTCATCTAGTAAGGACCACTTCAGCTCCCAGAATCAAAGAGCATCTGGTTTAGGGGTCCTAAGTTCCACCATGTATGATTTTAAAGACCCTCATTAGGCTAATGTTTATGTAATATTATTGAAATGACGACTTGGAAGTCACGACTGCAGCATTGTATTTTTTTTTTTACAAGAGGAGTGAGAGACTGAACTGGATGTCGTAACGGCAAAAGTGTATCTATCAAAATCGATAGGCTTCGTGAGGAAAATCTGTATAAAAAAAAAGAAGGAAAAAACAAAAACATGCAGAACTGTGTGTGTGTGTGTTTGTAAGTGTGTGTGTATTTAGGTGTGCGTGTGAGAGAGAGAGGGAGAGTAATAGTGCATGTATAGGTGGGTTCTCAGGCTTTAACAGTGAAATGAAGTAGTGAGCATCAGATAACTGATGAGACAATGTCTGAAAATCTCTACATATTAGGATGCCCGTGCCAATCATATGGCAAAAAAAAAAAAAAAAAAAAAAAATTTAGATATAGAGTCTATGGGTGCAAATTTATGTAGATAGGCCGAAACGGTGACTAAATGTAAAGTTACAAAGTATATTAATTTCCAGTTCAACCATGCCAATGTGACAGGTATACGATACAAGCAATACTGACAAGATTGTTATTATTAGATTCACACTACACGTACAGTGAGAGCTGGGGGCATATCTGCAGCAACTATCACCTGAGACTAATAAGTAAATAAAAAAAAATCCGTTAAGCATAGTAACTACGTGTTATATTTACACATAAGCTGATCCAAAGATCCCACTTAATAATTTCATGTTTAATAAACTTTTTACCGAAATGGAAGCTTTGTGACGTGATGCTTTTCAAAATATAATATTACTAATTTTATAATATTGCAAATTTGCCGTTCATATAGATTGCTCATGACGGTAGAGCCAGATCAAATCAACCTCTATCATTTGCCAAGGGTAGAAAGTCGATACCGTGGCATCTTGGCCATATTCCATAAGCTCATTGGGACATTGAAATATTAGAGACAATTTCCTTGAAATTTACCCACATAAAAATAAGTTACTCAGGGAGGCATATCGGAGCACATTTAACAAAACAGTTAAGGCAGAGTGCAAAGAAAGCTAACAGCCAAAGAACTTGAAATTAAATCCACCTATATGCTACTGTAAATGAGAGAATTATGTTTTTTAAAGTTTATAGATAAAATATGTTAAAACTGTACGAATTACAGATGTTCCTCAATTGTATAACAATATCGTTAAGCCCTGGAGTTTTATCGGTTGTGAACAATTCCAAGTATTTTGTTGCCAATAAGCTATTCGTGATGCCATGAAAGGCCGAAACTGAACACAAAATATCAATGGGTTAACACATTATCTAGTTACGGATAATCAACATATGGATATATCTGTCGCAGTTTCCAAGAACAGTGAAACTTTAATACTATGTCGAACTCTTGAAAATGAGTATATTAAATACATTATTAGGAATTTACCAAGTATTCCTTATATGGCTAAAATCAATGTTAAGCATGAAAAGATTATATAAATAATCTGTCCAAGGGAAAGATTAGAAAAATTTTGCGATCTTCATCACTTTCTAAATAAACAGGCTACAGCAGAATTGAGGATACGTCACTACTATCGAAGATTTTTCAATCAATCAAATTAAATATGCTTGTCAAAAAGGAGCAAACCTAGACTTGTTCAAAGTGACGGTGTTAAGATACACAGGTCCCTGATTTAAGAAGAAGAAGAAGAAAAGATAAACTGCTCGACAATCGAACAAGTCTCGTAATTTTACTAGGAGTTAGTTTTCCTATAGTCCAATGATGTGGCAATTTCAACAACTTCAGTCAATTATGCTCTTCCTTATCACGGTACAAATAAAAAAAAAATCTACGTTTTTCAATCATTAAGTATACAACATCAAACCCAGTTCGCACTGAAAACAACCTCCCAGGTCAAGAACAAAGTTGACATAATTGGTTAAATGCAAAGAATACTCATAATCACATGAGTCAATAATATGGGAAAGTAAATCCATAGTAGCATGCCCGTTTGATTTTGCCATTTAAAATATATACAGCAGAAAGCTTTCAATTACCTGCAAGGTCCTTCTTGTCAAGGTCATCGAAAGCTTTCTACTGTATATATCTTAAATAAAAAAGTCAAACAGGCATGCTACTGTGGATTTACTTTCCCATTGATAAAATTATTATTTCTCGGAAGAAAATATGACATTTCGTACTACAGTCTCAACGATTTCCTAAGAGCATAGCCCAGCAATGTATGAATGAAGCAAAGTATTTTGCCCAGGAAAATCTGTATTCAAACACCAGAGTTTAGGGACAGACAATAAAGAAAGGCTTTAATTTAAATCATACACGGCTATTTATGTATACACCAACGAGACAAGTGAAGGAATAAAAATAATTCTCGGAATAGTATTATTACTCTTAAGGAAATTCTATTTAAAACAGATATTTCAACATGGACTTAGAACTATTACCAGAATAAGAGAAATGGTTAATGGGCAATCATCAATAACTAAGATTAATTTGACGATAATAATCTTGATCCTGATAAGGTTAACGAAAGTCACGGACTGGTAATTTATTAGTAAGACAGGAAAGCTGTAAATCCCTAAGTAATCTTTCTTCTACTGATATGAGCTTCGAACGGTCATCTGGATTTCACCAATAACAGCAAAACAATAATTTATGAGGATTTGAACGGAAATTTTCTCCTAATTAATATACTTATTATGCTTTCTAAACTGGATGGCTATTAAAAAGATATTTGAACTTGGTTTTGGCAATATGAAGACTTTCCGCTTAACAATCAGTGCAAACTAAATAATACATTCAAACAGAATACTAACAATATGAAATCAATTAGTAGGCTATTGGTACTCGTTAACTCAACATTCATGTTGCCTGAAACTCTATTATTAGGGTAATATTAAGATTAAGTTTTATACTATTATATTTCCACAAGTTTCTAATATTATGTAATGAAATTCAATATGATTTTCATGGGAAAAAATTGAATGAAAAATGTTTAGGAACAGAAAACTAAAGGTTGTCCTTCCTGATAACCAGTATGCACCACATAATGCCAAAAGTACTCTAATTTGAATTTAAATTTGTATGACCCAAGGGAATATGTACATTGTAGTCCGAACATCTGGAAAAACAACTGAAAATGATCCAGTAAAATATATCTTACTTAATAACTATTTTCATTCAAAATTCTCCTCCGATTTCTCATATACACGAGAGCTATTGACGTCCTACTGGATACAACAGCTAATGTTTGTTCATCCAAAATGAGAATAGTGAGGTGCAAATGTCTTCTTTTGTGGTAGGCCAGCTGATGAAGTTGGCGAAAGCTTCCTGCATATACTAGTAATATACAAACATACTACCGCAGACTTTATTTTTCCAAGCGTTCACATCTTGTATTGAATTGAATTGAAGATAGAATTTAGGCCAAAAGCCAAGCACAGGGACTTACGAGGTCATTCAGCGCAGAGACGGACAGTAAAAGGTTTGAAAGGTGTAACAGGGAAAAATCATCGCAGTTGCACTAGGAAGCAATTGTTAGGAGAGGGTGGAAAGTAAGATGGTAATCACCGTATTTCATTGAAAACCGCTACCTGTAATTATAACGAGTATATGATGAATCAAAGCTTCGTTATTGGAAAAGAATTGTGAAGATCTTGAAGTTTTATCCTGGAAATATATAAGTATTATATCATTGCGGCATCTTGGAAATAAAGGGATATGTAGATGTTAATTGTTAAATAAGCTAATTTGCTTAGTTGTTGAAAAAGTACAGGAAAAGGAACGAAGGGGTTGCAACTAGGGGCCGAAGGCACGCTGCAAAGAACCTCAAGTAATGCCTACAGTGCACCGTATGAGATGTAATGACGGCACTAAACCCCCAACAGGTTACATCTTGTACTGGACAGTTACTCAGATAAACCGATATAAATTCCCTTATTTTATCTGCAGACTAAACTCATTTATCCTTTAGTCTGGCCGCCTAATATTCAATCAGAAACTATACAAAATAATGTAGTATACACTTGAACAAGTAGTTGATTTAACAAATAAGCAAATTAGCTTATTTAACATTAATATCTACATATCCCTTTATTTTTCAAGATGCATACTGATATAATACTTATATATTTCCATTATGAAATGTCAAGATCTTGACAATTCTTTTCCAATAACGAAGCTTTGATTCATCAAATACTCATTATAATTACAGGTAGCTGTTTTTTTAATGAAATATGGTGGTTACCATTGAGTTTCATAAATAAACATATATACATACATACATACATAATACATATATACAAGCATACGTGAGTGTATATATATATATATATATATATATATATATATATATATATATATTATATATTATTTCATAAACTCCGGCTAAAAATAAAGGCTTACTTCACAAAAGCTGTTGACAGAATGGTATTCCACCAAGTTTTGGAAAAAGACTGTTCGGCACTGCGTACGAATTTAGGTACAGAGATGCTTCATTTTCTTGGCTAAAATCGAGGGCTGCCGGACTTAGCAATCAAAGACCACAGAACTCATATATTGCATAACCTCTGAACATACCAAATACCTTGGAATTAAAGAAGTTTCGCCTACAAGTTTTAATTCTACTAACACAGGTCAGAGTTTGGGTGATTTTGCTTTTTAGGCCTATGATCTTAAAGAATTATTAACGAGCCTGATGATTAGCGAGGAAGTACAGAGTGTCCATAAAGTCCTAGAACTATTACAAGTATTTATTCACTGTAATGGTACTGGGACTTTATGGACACCCGGTAGAACTAAGGACGATGGTCTCCTCCCTCAAGCAAGCTCCGGTATACATAACAAAAGACAAAGCTCCCATTGTAGCTACGTCTAACTAATCTTTAATATTTCATTAGTTAAGAAAACTACACACTGATGACAGGTAAAACGTTTGTTTATCGTACCATGACTGCTTACCGTGAAAAGAAAAAGAAATAGTACGTACACGCTCATGACCGGTCAGTTTCAGGTCAAGGTAATGAGACCTTCAAACTCCCATATCCAAAAGAGGAATCATTAGCGATCATTATCAACATGAATAACTTTACAATAAAACAGCAAAAATGACTTAAAAATGAACAAAGATTCGGCTTGCTAGTTCCAGGTGCAAATTTCGTCAGTTGCCAAAATCGAGACGGACTTGTAAAATTGTTGAGTAATATAGCACCCAATGCCATGTAGCCTATACTAAAACGCGGGTCCTCCCTAGATAGTGACCCTCTAGGGTTTTCGGTGGTAGTTATCTAGGACTAATATTTCTTGGGGGGTCATTATTTTTATGATAGTTACAGTCTTTTGTTTATATTTTTACGGTAAACCCCAACGAGCTCCTATAAACAGGGCGCAAAGTTGGATACATATCGGGTTAAGCCCCTTGGGGTCACTATCTGGGAAAGATACGAATACGCTAACTAATAGGTGTTAAGGAAAAGTGACCAAACATAATTACATTACGTGACACTTCACGTCTTCTATATAGCTAGTTAGAATGACCAAGCGACAAAAAGCCATAATAAATCTCAAAACTAGAGTACAAGAAACTGCTTTTGTGTTTCGTTACCGAATATTATAATATTATTTATGATGAAGACACCGGAACGAGCATGGAAGCCTAAATTTAAGCTGTACACATTATGTTCAAGTGGAAAATCTATAACTAGAAAACTTATTCATTCCAAAATGACGGCAAGTACAATAGGCACGTCCAGTGAATTCCATATTTAATACAGAACCTGTACACATTACCCTTCACTTATCGCTGACTCGTAGGAAGTCCTGTCATAAACTCCAAAGAAAAATAAAATATAATTTTCCCATCACCGAACCAGGATAAGAATAGATATAAGATTGTAGCATCCACATGTGATGTTACTGAATGTAAAGAGCCAATAGATTGTATCATGGTAATTACCAATCATTTTTCTGATTAGATGACTCGTCCTGTTGTGGAATAGATACATAAATACACACACACATATGTATATATATATATATATATATATATATATATAATATATATATATATATATATATAATATAATTATTTATAAAAATAATAATATATGTATATATATATATATATATATATATATATATATATATATATATGTGTGTGTGTGTGTGTGTGTGTGTGTGTGAGTGTGTATGTGTGAGTGTGTGTGTACATATGATTTATATATATAATTTGTAATCCATATTATATGCACTTAATTTTCAACGCAGGCGATCCACTTACGCTTCATAGATAGATTCTTATATGCCAAAACCCAATATCTAAATATAAGTTTAAAAAAAAGGGGGCAATTCAACAGTGAGTTGTTCATAGAATACATAATGATTAAAAATAACACTAAGAGTTAACAAAATATCAATATAACCAAAAAAAAATAAAAAAATGATTTTCTTGACCTAAACATTCATTAAATAATAATAAAAAAAAAAGAATAAGCAGGTTTCCCTAAAGACGGGATGGCCCTAGAGTAAAACAAGACAATGTTGACTGCAGCATTCATAATTCAAGTCATGAAATAAAGGATACACTTATATTTATATATATATATATATATATATATATATATATATATATATATATATATATATATATATATATATATATAAGTTGTGTGTGTCCGTTTAAGAGTACGAATTTAAAGGTATGCCTGTGCTCACTAAACATCATATATCTTCTCCTTTATTAACAGTTTTTTTACTTATCTGTCTGCCACCCAAAAATAGTATGTACCATAATCCTAGCAGGGACCCTTTCTATACACCTGTCTCTGTGCTATTTTCGTCCTGCAGTATATTGAGGGAGCCCCATGTAGTAATCTTTATACCACACCTTTAGGGCTAATTATAATAAAATATTTCAATTTCGGGGTTTTGTTGCAAGCCTAACATTGCATTGCTGTTAGTACTACTTTCATATTCTACGTGAATGTTTAGTAAATCGTTTTGCAGAATCTCTTCAGTCAAAGACTTTACTTTTATATCTTTTATTACTACCAACGCTTCTTATTAGTGCCGATACGAGAAACTGATCTTTTCATAAATCTAGAAATATAAAAAAAATCAGCATTTACGAAGATGAAAAATAACACATACATACATAAATACATACATACATACACACGGAAACTGCTGAGTACACAGAACAAATCTGATTACGATATCTCATCAACAGCTTTTGTGATATATTTTTAAAACTGTAAAGTCTATAAGGACATCCTGATATATATATATATATATATATATATATATATATATATATATATATATATATATATATATATATATATATATATATATATATGTATGTGTGTGTGTGTGTGTGTGTAAGCGTGTCTGTGTGTGTCTGTGTGTCTGTATATAATCTCGCATGGACATCCAACATGAACCCTTTACAAAGACAGGGAAAAAATGCGATAAGTAAAGCTAAACGTAACAGGGAATAAAGAACGTGATAGACAACAAAATCAACGCTGGAGGGACGTAGCGAATAAAACAAGAGAGTGAAGTGAACAGAAAAGAAGAAGAAGAAGAAGAAGAAGAAGAAGAAAAGAAGAAGAAGAAGAAGAAGAAGAAGAAGAACAGGAGGTGGAGAAGAGTAGGAGGAGGGGAATAAGGAGAAGGCAGGTAAAGGAAAAGTGAAGGAGATGAAAGATAGATACGACAAATTGAATCTATGGAGTCCGGCAGCCTTCGGGTGTCCCTTCTAGGCTCGTGATGTAATAAAATACTCCCAATTGATTTATTAAGGGAACCTTCTCCGGGAACAGCGGGCCAGCATCCCAATTAATACCCGAACCCAGCAGACCCAATGGGTTTTCCACATTCTCTCTCTCTCTCTCTCTCTCTCTCTCTCTCTCTCTCTCTCTCTCTCTCAATTCCTTTCACAAGGTTTGCAATTCAAAGATATTGGCTGATTATACCTGTCATGTTCTTGTCGTGTTCTCAGGAGGGCTTTCAAGATTATTGCGGGATTCGGTTTCCGAGTCATGTATGCATATGTATATAAATGTGTACACGCATTTCTACTGCAACAGGCGTGCATATATAAAAGCAAATATGGGCACATTTATGATGAAACGAACAAGAGACTCGACACAAATGTACTTACAACTTTTAAGTGGATTTCATTTCATATACACAAACATCTGTGCATATTTTATAATCTTAAAGGCTTCAAATATAAGGTATGCGTTGGAAAAACTACGCATATAGAAATATATCCAAAACTTGAAAGCATTTCATTATATAAACTTACTCTTAATCTCTAAGGCAAAGGTTTAAGCATTTATACAGAAATGTAACTACGTGCAAGTAAACATAAGAAAGTTTATTATGCCACTTTTTAATGTCTATGATCAACCACACACACACACACACACAAACCCGCACGCACACACACACACACACACACACACACACACACACACACACACACACATATTACACACACCAGTTAAGTAAATATGTCATATCTAGTTGGTACGATGTGGGCAAACAAAGGAGTTGATAGCGCTATCACTAATATATACGTATATATATATATATATATATATATATATATATATATATATATATATATGTATATATATATATATATATATATATGTATGTATATATAATATATATAAATATATTATATATATTAAATTATTATATATATATATATATATATATATATATATATATATATATATATATATGAGTGTGTGTGTTTGTGTGCGTATATATATTAATATTATTACTTTTCTTAAATCAAAATACTTATGAAATATTGAAAATGAGGCCGAGGCATCATATTCCCTAACTGGCTACTGAAAATATTTCGGCAGTGCCCGAGAAATGCCATGCCTGGCAGACACGACTATGTCCTGTCAAAAAAAAAAAAAAAAAAAAAAAAAAGTAAAAGTATAAATATATATATATATATATCTATATATATATTAATATATATATATATCTATAGAATAAAAGATAAAAAAAGGAAAACCAAAATTGGTATACTGCATAAATAAAGCACTTCTGTACTGATAAAATGCTGTAACTAATCTTTATGAATAAGAATAACAGGAGATTCTGTAATCGTACTTTTTGATGCAGAGGAATGAAAAGCAAAACAGCAGAATATTCTTGCATAAGTCAGGAATAAAGTTAATGACGGGGAACCAAGGTTAGGTGTGACATTAGCTTGAAGAAGGTGAAAGACATTTTAGCTTTTTAAGGAGGAAACATAAATTTTAAAGGAAGAAATAGGAGCGAGTGGCTAATACCAAAGTATGCAGTTTCGGAAGAGGAATAGGCTGAATTTTAGATCTCACATCAGAGACTACTCTTGTGTTGGAAATAAATTTAGCGCGTAGAAAAACGCATCTGACAATTTACTCTCATATATATATATATATATATATATATATATATATATATATATATATATATATATAATATATAAATATATATATATATATCATATATATCTTACATACATATATATGTATGTAAATATATATATATACACTTATATTTCTATTATAGATTTTTTTCCCCCAATTTGCATATTTCTCTCTTATGTCATTATCTAAATCTTCATTATTATTATTTTGTCAATATTTTTCAAGGGGTGTTACCCAAGCAGCCAACCCCCCTCCCGCCAATCCTTTAGTGCTGCCTTGCAATAACCAAATTGGGGAACGAAAAGTAAGCCTAGAGGAGGTTTGTTAGATCTACTAGCCCTACATATCTACATATCACAAGTACGTAATTTACAACATAAATCCAGATTGACATATAAAATAATCCTTCCAGGTATTATTTCTACTCCAAGGGCTGCTCCTGGAGCATGAGCCCATGCTGGCATAAGACCAGTTTCATTAGCAACAACACCAAAGAGTTCATCATTACTGGGAAGTCGAAGAAACAATGTCAAGGGAAACTCAAAAGTAAAATGAGGTCTCTTTTATCCTTCAATACCTTACCACGCCCGTTGGAGGCCGTTGCACCTCATGCGATGCACTGTAGGCATTACTTAAAAGGTTCTTTGCAGCGTGCCTTCTGCCCACGTCTGCAACCCCTTTCGTTACCTTTACTGAATTTCTTTTCATATTGTCTTTCCTCCATCTTACTTTCCACCCTCTCCTAACTCTTGATTCATAGTGCAACTGCTCTGAGGTTTTCCTCCTGTTACACCTTTCAAACTTTTACCGTCAATTTCCGTTTCAGCGACGAATGACCTCATCGGTTCCAGCGCGTGGGCTCTGGCCTAAATTCTATATTC
>NC_061092.1:40706499-40736704 GCF_015104395.2 Macrobrachium nipponense | reverse complement strand
TAAATTCTATATTCAGTTCAATTCGATACCTCACCACACTTCAGGACCTCCCTAAGGCAATGACCATCGCTGGCAAAAGGTCAGTCTAATCTAAAACAAAGAAACAGTGTTCTGTGGCACATTGCACTTGGCTGTTCAGTCTATCAAAAAAATACTTTTACGGGCTGTTCTATTGAGCAAGTGCCGTGGTGCTGGCATAACAACAGTTCCGAATCACAGAAAACAGGTTGAATCAGGGACTAACTAAACAAATTCATGTTCTGAGAATTATAAATCAAGGAATAATGAAAAACTCGAATAATTTTTGTAAATTAGTAGGATAGGGCAGGGAAAAAAGGGAATGAATTCACACATAGAACCGAACAGCAGGTGAAAAAGGGTTAATAGAATAATTTAAACAGCAAAATAAAAATAAAATTAATGACAAATAAAACAACAACCATACCATTTATTCCAAGAGCATTTTAAAGGTAACAACCAAAAGACCAATTAGAGATCCTGTAGATTCAAGGGCAGACTAATTCCTAATTAGCGCCTTATGACGAAGGCTCGTGGTTGAAAAATTCAAGATTACAAAAATGTTTCCAGGTATGGCGGAGAATATGGAAGGCATTAATGACCTGAATTGAACTGGGGTATTGAGAACTGGTGTTTGTATGTATGTTTACGGTATATTGAAAGCTGCGGCGAATTTGCAAGCGTTCTGGCCAACGATTCATTCATTCCGATAAAGCCAATTAAATAGATGAAAAGTGGGCAGTGGGTTACCCCTGTGTAAACGCTGGAGGGGACAAAAAAAAACCCATCCCTTTTTAATGATACAAGCATCAATAATGAATAATATAAACTACTGATAATACAATCATACATTCATATTCATACATACATACACATACATATATACGTATAATTGCCATAGAAACGACAGAAACGAAATTAATATGTATATAACTAAATAATCAATACTTTAGTATATTAATTAGATAAATAGCATAATGTTATAATATATATATGTAATTACATAATAATATTAATATATTTATAATAGAATATATATATAGTATATTATTATCGTGTTGTAATACAGTTATACATTATATAAATATTATATTAGTATATTAGTATATACTAATATACTATATATTATATTATATATATATTATTATATATATATCATTACACCATATAGATTTAATATATAATAATATATATATATTAGTATATATATATATTATATTATTGTGTGTGTGTTGTGTTGTGTGTATGGTATGCAATAGACATAAAACGTTGTGTGTGTTGTGGTTGTGATAGAGAGAAGAGAAGGAAGAGGAGAGAAGAGAGAAGAGAAAGAGAGAGTAGACATCAAAGGTTCGGAGCCCATAAAAGACTTAACAAACCATCTTAAGGGGTAACTTTAAATGTTACATCCTTAAGTGCAGTTCACAAGTAATCCTTTTTGCACGAAAGTTTATACCAGAATGAAATGTTCTTTGAGTGGGTCTCGGAACTCAACCAGTCAGAGATATATATTTATACATACAAAACATAATTCCCATTTATACATACATATCATTACATAGCATACATACATATTATTATATAAGTATTAGAATATTTATAAGTATATATTATATAAAAATATAATATAGTTATAATATAATAAATATAACTTATTCAATATAACTTTATACATATTATAATATATATACATAATAATAAATATATTATAATATAATTAATAGATATAAATAATATAATATAATTATAATTAGATATAGAAACGTAATATTATAGTAATGTTTGTGGTCTGAGAGATGACAGAGAACAGACAGACAGAAGAGAGAGAGAGGAGAGAGAGAGAGAGAGAGAGAGAAGGAGAAGAAGAGAGAAAGAGAGAGAGCAAGGGCCGGACAATTCCTAAATCTAATCATAATTAAATGAAAGAACTTTCTGTCCAACGAAAGCCCATAAATGCTAGTAGAATATATTTTACAACATTTACGCCATAAATACGGAATAAACAAAAGGCGCACGCCGAAGCTTCGATCAATAATTCCTCAAGGTCAGGAGGAAAAGGTCAAGTGGGCGAATGGCCATTTTTGTTTTTGCACTAACAGGATCGTATGTAAGTCGCGTGACGTAACGACAAAGGGAGACTTTTCATACGGGGATTGCATGAAACGTGTATCAGTAACGAATTGGGGCTTTGCTTTAATTCCAGGTCGCTTATTAAGTAAGATCAGTTTTAGTTTTAACGACCATTGGTTATAAAAAACTTGTTAACTAACCATTCAAAAGATGTTTTATTTTCCGCTTTTATTTTTTAAGACGCCTGATAAAAAAAACAAAAAAACTGAAATTCGACTGTCAGATAAAACAAAATTTCATGTCATACGCCCAGAATTAATTATTATTATTTATTATTATTATTATTATTTTATTATTTATTATTATTAATTATTATTATTATTATTATTATTGATTATTTATTATTTTATTATTTTATTTATCTTAGAATTGGATAAAATGATTTAAAACTGTTCAATTCCTTTCGCCACAAACAATGAAATTACTGTTATATAGATCCCTGGTTGCACAACGTTAATGAAGGCAGTCTTGCTACCAGACTCCTTTTACAAAAGCAGTACATTCGAAAAGAAATTGAACTTGACAAAACGAATTGTCAATGAAAGGTCTCATTGTCCCTTAGAGTAAATGAAATGAGAATAAAATAAAACTCACCCAATGTTTCCGTATTAATAAATTTAAGAGGAAGTTTTGTTATTGCTTTGGTTTATGTCTGAAAAAAGGGACTATAATTGATTCCTTCGAGTATGGGCAGGGAAAACAAAAAGAACCAGATAGCTTCTCGCAAATGGCCCTCTCTCTCTCATCTCTCGCATCAATCGTCTCTCTCTGCTCTTCTCTTCACTCTCTCGTCTCTCTATATATATAATATATTACTATTATACCTAATATAAAATTTACATATAATATAATAATATTTATATAAGTATATAATATATATATTAATATATATATTAAATAAATATTAAATTAAGGTTAGATTTTGCCAACGAAGGAAAAAAATGAAAAAACGAAAAAAAAGTTGGGCCGAGTACGTTTCGGTCCTATTCGGGACCCTTTTAACTGAGGCCATGGCCTCAGTAAACGGGTCCGAAAATAGGTACCGAAAAAGTACTCGGCCAACTCGTTTTTTTCCAATTTTTTTTTTCCCTTTCAGTGGCAAAAAACCTTATTTATTTATACATAGCCATCGACGTTTTTATATACTTCGTGATCAATGTTATTCAATATATATAGTTATATCTAGTATATAAGTATACTTATATAATATATATATTATAGATAATATAATAATATAATAATAATATTATATATAATATATACTATACATTATATATATAATATATATTTAAATTAGCTATATATTATATATAATATATGTTATATATATATATGTATTTTTATTTTTATTTTTATTATTATATATATAATATACGTATATATTAATACCTATTATATATTATTAACTCAACGCCCCAATGTGCATAACATATGGCATATAGTTACACACAAATATCTTGGCAACCGGCCGTTCTTGCATATAGAACAGCAGACAAAATTTAAATAACTTCTGCAATCCTTGGAACATCCCTTTAACGCCGAAATGAATCTAAGAAAAGTTTAACTTTTCCAAAAACACGCTGGTAGTAACTTCTAACAAACCTAATTTCTTCCCAAGAGCCTCAAGGAAGGGAAGAGGAAAACCTTTGTTTACTTGAGAAAGTGTCTCGAGTCAATTAGGGTCAACTTGAAAAACGACCCAATCAAGTGTTTTGAAACCCTCTTCTGTCGACGCTAATTTGGGGTTTACCACTTCAAGGAAACCTCCTGAAAACATCAAAAAAGACTAGTCAGTTATCTATTATGTACCCGCAGTGCAATTAAGAAAAACGGTTGTTGTAGTTGCTGTTTATTCTTTTTCTTTTTCTTTAGAAGATTGGGACAAAGATCTTTTCCCTAATCCATACCGTTTTTAAAATGGTCTTTAAACTACAAATTCTCCAAAAACCGATTATTTGAACTGAGTTTTTTATTAGCAAGATTCTCTGTCATAAACGTTTACTATTGAACGTAACTTCCAAAGAACCAATTATCTCCTATATAATAAATAAAAAAAAAAAACTGTCTTTTGTTCTTTCCTAACTGATAGTGAAAAGATTATTTCTTTTTTTAAACATCTGCTCAATACTGACTACACAATTCCTAATCTTGTTGAAATGAAAATTATAAACTTAACCGCACCCCGTCATAAGAACTAAGGTAGTATTGGGGAAATGTATCTAGGTTAATAGATTTTCTTTGAAAAACTAAAACAGATTCCTGGGGTTTCCAATAATTTTTGTCAGAGAATGAATGAACGTGTTAGCTGAGATTTCCTTCTTCTTAAACTACAAGAATAGAAATAAAATTAATAATTTCGAATATAAGGGAGGCTGATCAAACAAGGTTTAGAATTGGGGATTGGGATTTCATAAAACTGATTAATTAGGGAATAAATCATTAAAGAAAAAAATTTTTTTTGCACTTTATCAATCGAACCGGAAATAAGAAAATGTAGTATTTAAATTTAAAAAACTGTCATCATAACGGTTAAACAGAGTCAATGGTCCATTAATAATTAATTAAGTCGGCAAGCATTTGGTAGACATCGGGAATCTCCCAGAACGTGAGGGTTCTTCACCCTTCTGAAACAAACATGAAGCGGAAAACAGATTTACTGAACTAACAAAAGAAAATTTTAAGAGAAAGGGAAGGGAATAGTGTGATGAAAAGCAAAGGTAATTTGCCATTAAAGCTTTTTATTTCAAGCATGTTGGCGAAAAATAGGCAAAAAAGGGATACTCAAGCAAAATGTTAACTTACTGAATGGAAACAAAAAGGAAAGGTCAGGATAATACGATTAAAAAATAAATTTAAGGGGAAGTAAGAAGGTAAATGTTTCCTTTAATAAAAATGTTTTATCATAAGTGCGGAAATTTTGAAAATTAAAAATTTAACTAATTGCTTCAATAGACCATTCAACATTCTAGTTTCATTTTTAAATTTTAGGGGAAAAGAAAATTAAATTTTAAGGAAAAGCCCTATTAGCCTTTAATAAGTATCAATGAACCTTTGGTTTTCCTTAAAAAAAAAAGGAAAATAAACGATGATTGCTGAATGACAGCGACATCGAACGGAGTTGAGAAAGTTTTAATAAATGACCGTAAACAAGACTTATAAAACTAAAATGTTTCCAGTTAATAACACATCAGAATAAATCGCAATCTGTGGCTAAGAAAATGATTTTAAAAAATAATTGTATTATTGAACTTAAGTAAGGCGCAATTATTTCTTGTTCCAAAGTAACGGGAAAAGGCAAAAAAAGAAAAGCCAAAGCGACAAGCTAATAGTTGACCTTTTTGGGGGAATAACTTATTCAAGAACAAACCTAGTGGAAGTCAAAAACGCAAAGATGAATCACCATAATGAAAAAACCGGCCGTAAATTTCCCCAGCAGATGAAACTACTAACTGAAAAAATCATTAAGAGTTTTCAATAAATCCTAGATACAGATGGATAAAAAAAAATTAAATTCCACTATAGTTGTGGAAACGTAATTTCAATATATCCCCCCAACCTTTCATGCTTGTTTCTTGATAAAAAGTGCAGTAAACAAAATGCTAATAAACAGCTTGCAGAATGACAAATTCAACCAGAAACCTATTTAATATCTCTCACCTATGGGTTCCACAGGTAATATAATAATAATAAAATAATTGAATAAGTAAATAAATAATAATTTAATTAAATAATAAAATAAAATGAATAATAAATAATAATAATAAATTAATAAAATAACTAATAATTAATAAATTAAACAATAAAATAATATAAAATAATAAATAATAATGGTAGCCACAAGAACCAAAACACGTATGTCCACCTGTTTGGCAAAATATTAATAAAAAAAAGAAAAAATTGCGGACAAATATCAACATTCATCTATGTTCGCCGTGCGCTAAATTTAGATACCTAGATTATTGGAGACATCAATCGAAACCCCCGTCAATAAGTGGGATGTCTATTAGCAATAACTGCAATTATTATTCAACAAAGGAAGGCATGAAGGCATGGCACAGTTACCTAAGGCCATTTTGCAGGGAAAGTGCTTAGCAAAAAAAGAAAAAAAATCAAGGGTTCCTCTGCGAATCAAAGAACCTAGAATTACTTACCAAGATACAAGTTCAATGATAAATCCAGAAAACGTATCTCTTGATGAGATAATAAACCCACAACAATTGGGACATCCAAAGTTTTTAAAGGTTTTTAAAAGAAAAAGGGAAGAAAAAATAGAAAAAATACCTATCCTAATAGAATGTAAATAGAAGACATGGATGGAAAGCCTGAAGTGGGGTTTCAGTAACTATAATAAATTTTCCCGGACGTCTAGAATAGTTCCAGAGGACCTCAGGATGAAACCTGGAGGAGGACTGGCATGTACAAACCTCGAAAAAAGTATAATCCTGCTGGCGACCAAGGGTAATGGATATGTTGAATTCATGGAGAAATAAGCAATTGGGGCCAGAGTTTTCTGATGGAGGCAAGTTGCTGAAGATCTGAAACCAGTAGTTTTTTTCCTAGAAATGCAAAATACTTATCATCATTGCTGTCGTCAGCAGTACACTTTTCGAGGTTTGCGCATCCAGTCCTCTCCAGGTTCTCACCTGAGGTCATCTGGAATTACTCCTAGTCCTGGTTCAAAATTCCCATATACCAACCTACCAATGTTGTGAAAGGAAATAGTGAAGATAAAAAATATTAATAACAATAATAATTATTGTTTCATAGTTGCAACCAAAGTTGGAAAAGCCGAAAGCACAAGCCCAAAGACCCTTGTAAGGACAAGAGCTCAGTACGAGCAACTGAATACAGATGTACTGAATAAACCATAAAATAAAAATAAATAAGTTACACTGATAAGAAAGACGACAGTATAACAAGAAATAATAAACTAAGTAATGAATTGATGTAAGCCACCAAGTTTGAACTGGCAAAATTGTTACCTTGGAAAAATGTTTAATGACCCGAAAAGAAGGTAAATACTCTAGGAAAGAGAAATGACTTTACAATGAAAATACTTTGTGAGTGATTGGTATTTAAGAATAAAGCTCTAATATTCCTTTTAGTTAGGTAGTAAGAAAGAAAATAGTTATATTTTTATAACTCATCGATTAGAGAACACTGCTGGCTAATAAGGAAACATTTAGCAATATTTCATCATTTCGTGAGTATACTTCTAAAGAAAACAATATTCCAAATTAATAAGAAAGAAAGAAATGTCCACATAAAGAGGTATATTGAGAAGAGTAGCCAGCGTGCGTGTAACAGAAATAAATTCACTGCAAGAATTATAATCTAAGATCTGCACCTTTCCTTCCATTATAGCAAGTCTTCAAAGTCTTTGAAAGAAAAGTCATTGTTGCCGTATTTATATCCGAATTTCTTGAAGGATATGCAAAGCATTTGGTGACCTAACGATCAGTTTCAATCTAGAATTCCGTATAGAAATCCGTAATGATAAGATTTTGTAATTTTAAGACCAAGCAGGCAGATTTCCAAGACTTTATCCTTCCTGATAATTAAAATAAATAAGAAAACAACAAATTTAATAGAATACAGCAATGTCATAATGTTTTTGGAATATTCAACAAACGAAATAAGAGCAATATTCGCAAAGGCAAACCTTTTTCAAGACTTTCTTCTTCCTGATAATAAATATAACTAAGAAAACACCAGATACAGATTACAGCAGTGTCAACATGCATCAGCAATACTCAACAGACGAATTATGGGAAAGATTTGCGAAGGAAAAATGGATCATGAGAAAACGGCTAAATTTCACATTTTTTGATAGTGAAAAACAGACACAATTTGGAAGGTAAGTAGACAATAGTTTCAACCAGTTAATATCCTTATTAATGTCAATCATTATTCTTGGTTATGTTCATGGATGAGGAAGAATTCTTAGAAATACAGACTCACTAAACTATATATATTTGTAGAATGGATGAAGGAGGGACAATGTCTTACGAGACATTTTTTTTCCGACTGCTCAGAAGAGGAGATAATTAATAATTACTTATTGGAAGGATAAATGATTTCTTATTTTCATTATACTTGGGTTACTTATAAAGGGAGAAGCTTATAACAGACTGAGATAGTTGAAAGGAAAAAATAACAGAACTATTTCCCGGTTTCTGTTTCTTCTCCTTTCTCAAAAGAAGCTTGGAATAAAGCTGTTTTTTTAATGAAAAGTGAACGAACAGAAATTTCCTAGAAATCACGAGTGCTAATGTGCGTGATGAAGACATAAACACTAATAGCTACAAAAACAAGGGAAAAGAAAGATTATTCTTGAAATCTTATATCACTTTGCTTATAACCTTTGCTTTTCGTATAATGCAATGTACAGGATCTTCAACCTGATAGGTGTAAATAATAATAATAGCTAAAATGTATTTGTTTTTGACACGTATAAAAAGTAAGGATTCTATCAAAAAGTAAATAAATAAGAAAATAAAAAAGATTTTATGAATATTAAATGTAGTTGTTTCAAAGCTTTAATTATAATATATAGATATCTATATATATATATATATATATATATATTAGAAAGTATAGATATATATATATATACATATATTTCGTTAGAACTGACAAGAGCTTTTCACGAGGAAAAATGCGAATAAACCTTATTAAAAAGCGAAGTCGTAAAATATTCGTAATAAGAATGGTAGACGAAGATCTTAAGAAACAGTACTCTCCTTTAACAGCAATTGATGGGAAAAATGTTTTTTCGATCTATTATAAACCAATAACCATTTATCTACTTCTCGAGTTGCATCATGACGTGACGACAAAATGGCGGCGTTTCCCCTTACTATTCACAACGCACTGATAAGGGCCACTATTTCCGGTACTGAGAGATATGTCGAAACTTTTACTAAATCTTATTAATCTTTTGATAGTTATTTTTTCCCCTCGTTAAACAAGATAAATAAAGGACCGGCAGCAACAAGAAAAAATGTTCATACGTAACTTTCATAATGATATTCTGCTGGTGGTATTTTTACAAATTATGAACAGGCGAAAAAATAATGAAAAGTAAATTTAACTTCAGAACTAAACTAAAAGACTATTTTCTTCCCAGTAGTAGCAATCTCCTTCTCATAATCTTAATGAATCGTAATATAAACTGGTAGGAGAAAGGTAGGGCCTAATATTACCCTATTGTATTGCTTCATAAAAATATAAAGAAGTGCAGTTACCACTGATCATCGCATAACTGTGGTGACTGGATTTGCATAATCAATTAGTGCTTTAGTTTCTATAATGGAAAAATTATTTGTTTTTATTTATATGAAAATAATGACCAATAGTTTCTAGTTTTTCCCATTTATTTTGTCAAACACAAAGCCTGGCAATCAGAGAGAGAGAGAGAGAGAGAGAGAGAGAGAGAGAGAGAGAGAGAGAGAGAGAGAGAGAGAGAGACTGCAAGTGGCAGTATCCCTGTTTATCCAACAATAGGCCAATTATAGAAAGGACTCTCACGATGACATTTGAAACTTTACTGTTTTTATGAGTAAGTTACCAAGACCGGTCACCCAACGGCGGTTTATCAAACATTAGACCAATAATTATAGACAGGACTTTCACGATGACATCTGAGACTCTACTGTTTTTTAAGAGTAAAATCCACCAAAACCCAACGCCGATTTGTAACCCCGCCCATGAAAAAGACAAGAAAAGTGAGCATAAAAAAAGTGGTTTATGGTTAAAGAGAATAATATTAAGAGCCAGATTATTTCAGTCAGAAAAAAGCATGATGGAAGATGGTCCCAAAGATAACGCTGCCACTAAGATCATTCTTCCTTTCCCGATCAAGAAGAAATCCCAACTCCGAAAGGCTGAGGGAAATATAAATTCCTGATATTCCAACAGGAACAACTGTTTCTAACTCAAGATACAGACCTATAAAGACAGCCCGATCTACAAACAATATTTCTAGATATTTAAGGTGGAGACGAAGTCATAATACACAATTAGAAACCTGTGGAGATAACATCCTCAAGACTTCTGGCATAGAAAAAAAATCCTTGATATTAACGTAATTAAACAGAATTTCTGATCTAAAAGAAATGTTCCTTGATGATCCAGTTGGGACAATTTCTTATAATACAGACCAAAGACGAACAGGAAAGACATTATAAAGACTTAACGATTTAAAAGAAAAACAGACCTACAAGGAAATCTGTATTGAGACTTTCAAGATCTCAAAAAATTCTTTCTTAATATTCCAGCTGGAAGAGAGACTGTAATACAAGACTGGAACCAATAAGGAAGGAAATCATTATAGACCCTCTCCGATTTAAAAGAACTACTTCTCGATATTCCAGTTGGAATAATGTTGTAAAGATATAAACCTGTGCGGAAATCTTTATAAAATCACTATAAAGACTTCCCAATCTTGAAGAAATATTTCTTGATATTCTAGCTGGAAAAGAGGATATATATATACAATACAAGACTACAGACCTACGGTAGAACAAAATCATCATATAGACTTTCCGACCCAAAAGATGAGTTCAATAAAGATTTCCTTGTAGGTCTATTTTTCTTTTAGATCGTAAAGTCTTTATAGTGTCTTTCCTGTTCGTCTTTGATTTGTATCATAACAATTTAAGTTTAAGAGAAGTTCATAAGAATCACAAAAACTCATGATGACAGACCGGGCCAGAAATATTGTTGCAACTAAAACAATTCTTCCTGTCCCCATCAAGAAGAAATCCCGACACCCGATGAATGAGGGGAAATATCAATAAATCATATTCCAACACGAAGAAAATTTTGTAATTCAAGATTATAGACCTATTAAGACTTTCCGATCTAAATACAATATTTCTTGATAACTAAACTGGAAACGAGGTTATAATACAAGACTATAAACCTGCGAGGATGTTATCCTCAAGAATTCCGACCTAAAACTGTAAATTTTGATATTAACATCATTATACAGACTTTCTGATCTAAAAGAAATATTGCTTGATATTTCAGCCTGGGACAAATTGTTAAAATACAATACTGGCGGCGAACAGGACAATCATTATAATTACTTTCTGATCTAAAAAAAAGATGCACTAATATTCCAGCCTGAATAGAAGTTACAAGATTATAGACCTACACTGAAATAAGTCTTAAAGACATTATAAAGACTTTCCTGATTCAAAAGGAATGTTTCTTGACATTCCAACTAGGAAAGAGGTTCTAATATAAATTTTTAGACTTTAAAGAAACATATTTTAATATTACAGATGGAAGAGAGGTTGTCATGCAAGACTAGAAACCACTGGGAAAATCATTATATAGAGTTTCCAATCTAAAATATATATTTCTTTATATTTAAGGAGGGGAAGTGGTTATAACACAAGATTATAGTAGAATTGATCGAGATAATCATAATGACTTAGATCTAAGAGAAATAATTCTTGATTTTAACGTCATTATACAGACTTTATTGTTAACAAAATATTATGAAGAATTATCGAACTTACAGGAATATTTCTTCATATAGCAGTAGGAATGTATGTTATAATATTAGACCATAGCCCTATATGGAGATCATTATAAAATCCTTCGGATTTTAAATAAATATTTCTTGATATTACAGCTGGAAAAGAGATTATAAAGACCTTCTGAGCCAGATGAAATATTTCTCGATATTTCAGCTCGAATACAGGTTGTAATACAAGACTATAGACATATACGGAAATTATAAAAACTTTCAGATTTAAAATCAAAATTTCTTAATATTGCAGCTGAAAAGGTTTAAAATGCCAGATTACAGACCAATAGAAAACTCATTACAAAAACTCCGATTTAAAAGTTATATTTCTTGATATTTCTGATTCAGGAAAAGATTATTATAGTGAGAAAAAGGTGGTGTCATAGATAATGCTGTCACTAAGATCATTCTTCCTTTCCCAATCAAGAAGAAATCCCGACTCTGGAAGCATGAGGGAAATATCACGAGGTGGTATTCCAACAAGAAAAATGTTTTTAATTCTTGTCTGTACACCTAAACTAAAAACACTATAAAGACTTTCCGATCTGAAAGCAGTATATTTTGATATGCCAGCTGCATAAGAGATTAAAATAAGACAAGACTACAGACTTGATAGATATTATGAAGGCTTCCTATCTAGAAGTAATTCTTGATATTCCAGGTGGAAAAATGGTTGCTAAACTAGACTAGAGATCAACAGGAAAATTTTGATATTCCAGATGGAATATCAATATAGTCTAGAGACCTAAACAAAAATCATTATAAAAACTCTGCGATTTAAAAGAAGCATTTCTCGAGAGTCCAGCAGGAATATAAGTGATAGGAATATAGAGACCTATAGAGAAATCATTACAAAGACATTATAAACACTTTCCTATCTTCAAGAACTATTTCTCCATATTCTAGCTGAAAAAGGGGTTATAATGTAAAGACTTTCCGATCTAAAAAATATATTTCTTGATATTTCAGGATTAAGAAAAGACTTTTATAGTCAGAAAATCGCACGATGGAAGATGGTGCCAAACATAATGCTATCACTAAGATCATTCTTCCTTACCCAATCAAGAAAAAAAATCCAGACTCCGAAAGAATGAGGGAAATATCACGAGGTGATATTCCACCAGAAAAAAAAAAAAATTTCTAATTATGACTAGACCAGTGGTTCCCAACCTTTTTTTGGCCATGCCCCACCTAATCTCCTCTAAAATCCTGATGCCCCCTGAGGTGATTTACTATAACTCTTATATTAAATTGAAGGAAGCCTACAAGGCCATTAACTTGGTTTGAATATTCTCGAATACCCCCCTGGGCCCCACATGGGGAACCACTGCTCTAGACCTATACTATAAACATTACAAAACCTTTCCGATTTCAAAGCAGTCTTTTTTTATATACCGGCTGCATAAGAGGTACAATAAAAGCTACAGACTCGATAGATATCATCATAAAGGTTTCTAATCGAGAAGAATTAATTCTTGATATTGACATCATTATAAAGGCTTTCTGTTTTAAAAGATATATCTGCTGATATTTCAACTGGAAAAATGGGGTTATAAAAACAGACTAGAGATCTGGGGGAAAATCATTACAAAGGCTTTCGGATCTAAAGGAAATATTTCTTGATATTGCAGATGGAAAATAGGTCTTAACAGAAGACCAAAGACCTATACGGAAATCATTGTAAAAACCTTCGGATTTGAAAGTAATATTTCTAGATAATACAGCTGGAAAGGATTTTAGGATACCTGTCCACAGGCCAATAGGAAAATCATTATAAAAGACTTTCCGATCTGAATGAAATATTTCATGATATTCCAGATGGAATAGAGGTTGTAATACAGACTTTGGGCATTCATGAAAATCATTATAAAAACTCTCCGATATAAAAGAAACAGTATTCGGCATTCCAGCTGTAATAAAGGTTATAAGACTATAGACCTACATGGAAACCAGAATATAGATATAATAAATATTTTCCTATCTTAAAGAAATATTTCTTGATATTCCAACTGGAATAAAGGTTATAAGACTATAGACCTATACGGAATCCAGAATACAGATATAATAAACATTTTCCTATCTTAAAGAAATAGTTCTTGATATTCCTAAAGGTTATGACTATAGACCTATACAGAAACCAGCATAAAGATATATTACATATTTTCCCATCTTTAAAGAAATATTTGTTGATATTCCACCTGAAAAAGAGGTTATAAAATAAAAGAATATAGAACTACAGTATACCAAAATCGCCTCAAAGACTCTATCTAAATGAAGATTGTCTTGATATTAACATAAAGACTTTGATATGAATTAAATATTTCTTGATCTTCCCACAGGAAAAATAAAATATAAAACAGGACTTGAGGCAAACAGGAAATTCATTATAGAAACTTCCCGATCTAATCGAACTGTTTCTTGATATTCTAGCTAGAATAGAGATTATGATACAAGATTACAGACATTTTCTGAAATCATTAGAGACATTATAAAGGCTTCCTTCTGTAAGGAATATTTCTTGATATTACATCTGGAACAGAGGTTATAATAAAAGGCTATAGACCTATTCGGAAATCATTATATAAAGACATGATGAAGACCTTCTTTCAAAAAGAAATACTTCTTGATATTCCACCTGGAAAAGAGGTAATGGTACACGAATATGGACCTACAGAAAAAAAACAAAAAGTTATAATTCCAGCCTCTAGCCCTAGAGTAAAATCATTCATACACTTTCCAACCTTGAAATAAAATATATTTCTATATTTTTCTTAAATAAAAAAAACGCTTTTAACTCATGACTACTGACCTATTGATACAATAATTATGGAGACTTTCCGACCTTGTAAAATTTCTTGTTCATATTGCTTTAGAATGTAATCTACAGACCTATAGTTAAATAATTGTACATATTTGCCGACCTTAGAGAACTATTTCTTGATAGTGGCTAGAGAAACGTCTATGACCCTGTACTATATACCTGGAGTAAACTCATTATAAACCCTTTCTAATTTTCAAGAAATATTTCTTATTATTTTTCTCGAAAACAGGTTATAATTCTAAACTACAGACCTATAGTTTAATGATTACACAAATTCTGACCTTAAGGAAATATTTCTTGATACTCCAAGAAAAAAACAGACATAATTCTAGACTTTATATATCTATAGTAAGATCATTTTAGAGACTGTCTGATATTAAGAAAATATTTCGTGATTTTTCCCAAGAAAAAACAGACATCATTCTAAACCATATATCTATAGTACAATTATTATAGAGACTGTCTGATATTAAGGAAATATTTCTTGATATTGCCCAAGAAAAACAGAATTATAGACTATACATCTACAGTACAATTATTATGGAGACTGTCTGATATTAAGTAATAATTTCTTTATATTTTCCCGGAAAAGGTTATAATTGCTGACTACATACGTAATTAAAGGATTATAGAGACTTCCCAACGTAGAGAAGTTTTCTTATATACTACCATAGAAAACAATAATAATAAAAGAATCATAATAATATAATTTTTGAGACATTCTTATCTCAAAAAAAATACTTCTTCATATTCTAGCTAGAAAAAGTTCTAATACACGAATAATGGCCAGAAATCGTTTGTAAATAGTTATCAAAACTTCGATCTTTCTTAAAATTACTACAGTAACTTTCAAGTATAATCAGATTAGCCAGATTAACCAAAGTCTTGTTGACGAACATAAGACAACAATCATATGAAAGCTAAACACTAAAAAAGTGCCAGGAATTTTTTATGAATTATTGACCCTGAAAATCATAAATTATACATGGCTATGTAAATGTACCTTAAAGCTTCCCTAGATTCATTAATAACCGAAAAACTGATAACACTGAAATGAAATGAACACTAAAAATGGCCCTAGAGTATATATGAACACTGGGTCCCTTACTATAGACTGCTACTACTCAAGATCGGAGTATAATCTTTAAAATAAATGTGTCGTTTTGACGAAAGAGAAAAGCCTTGGCTAAGGATATCATAGCGCAATGTCAATATAGCAATAAAGTATACAGCAGCTTTGCTAAAAAGGGCCAAATTGATGAATGTACTCACTCTGTTGTGAAGAAAATCTACCCTTATATATATACTATATATATATATAATATATATATATATATATATATATATATATATATATATATATACATGTGTGTGTGTGTGTATTCGCTCTGTTTGAGGAAAATTTCGCCAACATGGTCTCTTGGCCTCTTTATCCTTCATTAAAATCAAGGCTTAGTGAGCCAGCTGATCAAGTTGGAGAAAGCTCCCTTTAACAGTGAAAATGTGTGTATCTAGATACATAACTGAATTTTTTACCCATAGGCCAAATTCATATATAAAAAAATTACATTATTGACTATAACTGCTAGCTCTATTGAAATCAAGAAAAATGACAACAGAAGGATAGATACATGTTGCTGACATACCAACCAATTCCCGTCATTATCAACAGCAGCAGAATCTTGCCATTTCTTTCTAATGAATCTGTAAAACATTTATTACATAACAAGCTGCACTGTGTGTATCCCTCTCTTCTTTGTTATATGAACTAACCTTTCAAAGATAAAAGGTCAACAACAGAGAAGGCGAAGATTTACAGACAAAATTCTTTATACCGGTTGAGAATAAATAGCTGTTCCTAAGAATAGAAAAAATAATTTATCTTCATAAAAAAAATGACATATCTTTCTATCTTTGCCAGTGAGCTGTTAAGTTCCTAGAATATACAATTACAGTGAATCCATATCTTGAATCACAATTAAAATATTTTGTACTTTTCACATAAAAAAAAATCGGGAACAGACTAATGAGGAAATGTCATTATAAGAAAGTCCAAGCAGTTTGGTAGATGTGACCTATAGAATGGATTACTTACGAAATGTAAACCTAGACAGTATAGGCATGAGGGGCCTGTGTGAAAGACTTGGCAGAAAGGCTCCCTATGAGAAGTTATGTAGGACATGGAGCTCTAGGATAATTTAGGTAGGACACGGGGCTCTAGAATAAGTTAGGTAAGGCAAGAGGCTCTAGGATAAGTTATGTAGGACACAGGGCTCTAAGATAAGTTAGGCAGGGCTTGGGGCTCTAGGATAAGGTAGGCAGGCATAGGGCTCTAGGATAAGTTAGGCAGGGCATAGGGCTCTAGGATAAGTTAGGCAGGGCGTATGGCTCTAGGATAAGTTAGGCAGGGCATAGGGCTCTAGGATAAGTTAGGCAGGGGGTAGGGCTCTAGGATAAGTTAGGTAGGACACGGGGCTCTAACATAAGTCAGGCAGTGCATGGGGCTCTAGGATAAATTAGGTAGGACACGGGCCTCTAGGACAAGTTAATTAGGACATGGAGCTCCACAATAAGCTTGGCAGGACATGTGCTCTATGATAAGTTAATTAGGACATGAGGCTCCAAGATAAGTTTGGTAGGACATTGGCTCTAGAATAAATTAAGTAAGACATGGGGCTCTATGATAAGTCAGGTAGGACATAGGGTTCTAGGATAAGTTAGGTAGGCCATGGGTCTCTAGGATAAGTTAAGTCATACATGGTGCATTAGTAGTTTGGGTGTGGCGTGATACAGCACCCTAGAATGGGTTAGGTAAGCCATGGTGCCCTAGAATGGGTTGAGTGTGGCATGGGCCCCTACAATGGGTTGGGTAGAACACCGCAACACAGGGATACTCAGGTAGGACATAGTATTTCATGATAGTCTTAGTATGATGGGTATACTGCAATGCCAAAGTAGGCAATGGTGCCCTATAATGAGTTGGGTATTATAGTGACATAAGATGTGTTGGGCAGGACAACATGCCCTAGGATGAGTTAGGTATGATATAGATCCCTATGGTGAGCTAGATAAGACACAGATAAGATGATGGGTGTAATACGATATGATTCCCTAAGGTGGAGTAGGTAGGACACAGCATCCTTGAGTCGGTTATGTATGGTATGTTAGAATAGGATAGATCGGATAATTTAGGTAAAAAATTAGGTACAAATTGCTCGACTACAACACAATAACTATGATTAGTTAGGTAGGACAGACTGACCGAGGATGGTTTAGATATGACACAATACCCTAGGAGTGCTTAGTATGACAGGGCGGTTAGGACAGTTTGTGTGAGGAAAGCCAAGTTACGAAAGTGCC
The DNA here is from genome assembly GCF_015104395.2 of Macrobrachium nipponense. Classification (NCBI taxonomy): domain Eukaryota; kingdom Metazoa; phylum Arthropoda; class Malacostraca; order Decapoda; family Palaemonidae; genus Macrobrachium; species Macrobrachium nipponense. The sequence goes on along the minus strand of NC_061092.1, from coordinate 40,718,834 downwards.
TTAGCGTGATACCCTTGTACATCTAATCAATGCCAGAGTTACTAAGCAATTACTATCTAAAAAAATCTTTATTTTATAAGGAGAAACAATTTAAAATCATGAATTTAAGAAGAATAAATAGGCAGTAGCTTTATAGAGAGAAATACCAGGAATAACGCAAAAATGAGATTGGAAAATGAAAAGATGAAAGAGGAAGAAAATTCAAGTTAACTAGCCCAACAATACGTTGGTGAGGGTCTTATTCCCGTCTCAAATGAAAATGAAGGTACGAAGTTAATCTGCCGCCAGAAAAATATGTTACGTAATTTGTTGCATATCCAATTACAAAAACAAACTGGAATAGTACTGCTAAGTTCATCTTGCCTCCCTAACAAGCTGTAGGATAAGTTAAGTCATACATGGTGCATTAGTAGTTTGGGTGTGGCGTGATACAGCACCCTAGAATGGGTTAGGTAAGCCATGGTGCCCTAGAATGGGTTGAGTGTGGCATGGGCCCCTACAATGGGTTGGGTAGAACACCGCAACACAGGGATACTCAGGTAGGACATAGTATTTCATGATAGTCTTAGTATGATGGGTATACTGCAATGCCAAAGTAGGCAATGGTGCCCTATAATGAGTTGGGTATTATAGTGACATAAGATGTGTTGGGCAGGACAACATGCCCTAGGATGAGTTAGGTATGATATAGATCCCTATGGTGAGCTAGATAAGACACAGATAAGATGATGGGTGTAATACGATATGATTCCCTAAGGTGGAGTAGGTAGGACACAGCATCCTTGAGTCGGTTATGTATGGTATGTTAGAATAGGATAGATCGGATAATTTAGGTAAAAAATTAGGTACAAATTGCTCGACTACAACACAATAACTATGATTAGTTAGGTAGGACAGACTGACCGAGGATGGTTTAGATATGACACAATACCCTAGGAGTGCTTAGTATGACAGGGCGGTTAGGACAGTTTGTGTGAGGAAAGCCAAGTTACGAAAGTGCCTTAGCGTGATACCCTTGTACATCTAATCAATGCCAGAGTTACTAAGCAATTACTATCTAAAAAAATCTTTATTTTATAAGGAGAAACAATTTAAAATCATGAATTTAAGAAGAATAAATAGGCAGTAGCTTTATAGAGAGAAATACCAGGAATAACGCAAAAATGAGATTGGAAAATGAAAAGATGAAAGAGGAAGAAAATTCAAGTTAACTAGCCCAACAATACGTTGGTGAGGGTCTTATTCCCGTCTCAAATGAAAATGAAGGTACGAAGTTAATCTGCCGCCAGAAAAATATGTTACGTAATTTGTTGCATATCCAATTACAAAAACAAACTGGAATAGTACTGCTAAGTTCATCTTGCCTCCCTAACAAGCTCTTATTAATGAAAGTGAAACCTTTCTAATAGTAAATAAATAAATAACACAAATAGGTAAACATAATAATGAAGCTACCTTCAGAGCTACTTCTGATAGCCTTGACTTTCAATTCATAGAAGACAGGTCGTCCAGATCGGAGAAGAGAAGAGAAGAGAAGAGAAGAGGAGGCATTAAAGAAGTGGTAAATAACGAAGAGACCCAGACAATCATATGAATACGTCGAAGATGAGGTGATGACTTCTTTAAATTAGGTTAACCTCACGACAGCCACAGCCTTTGCCAAAGTGTGACAAGGGTAAAAATTGACAACAATCCTGCTGTGAATTTAGGGACTCGTATCATCCAGTCGACACGTTGCTACGTATAGAATTAGATGAGATGGTAATTAAGGCGGGCGGTAATAAACAAGATGCGAGAGTGGATATGAGCTCATCGCAGGTCTAGTCTGATTAATTGTAATAAGTTGAAGCAAAAGTTTAAAAATTCACTATGATGATGATGATGGATGATGATGGTAATGATTTTCCTGTTTGCTGGACTAGAGTAAGATGTTACTTTCCCCTATAACATTAGAGTTAAGATGCCAAAGCAAAAAACAGGGAAGATGTTCATGAGTATTAACCATATGCGTTCCATCGTGCTTCCTTTTTCAACCTGACAATGATTTACCTCAGGATGTCTGCCTCAGATAGTTCTGACATCAAGTTTACCTTATTTTCCAGGGATAAATCAGTTGAATTGTCTTAGCATTTAGTTTGATATGTAAGTTTCACTATTCCCTTTTGTTTTTATATAGTGGCGTTAACAAATATGTAACTAAAAAGATGCAAGAAAGCTACTAAATATTATCGCTAGTTCTAGCAAATATATCTCTTGTTAAGTCGTTCTATCTGGAGACGAGACAGACCAATATGTTACCCAGCTCTTGCACTTTTACAAAACTTCCAAATATGCGACCTTCATTATCATAGAGTGATGTTAAATAATAATGCATTAATCAATTTAATGTTCAATGTGATATCGATCCAGTGTAAGATAATAGCTTACCATAGCTTGCGTGACAGCGTTCTCGACTCTGATGCCTTATTATAGGCCTATAATCTTTTAAGAATTTTTCCTCGATCTTCTTGGATCTTCAGCCTTCGGTGCTTTTGACCCAAGAATAATATAAAAAAAAAATTCTTTAACATATCTATCGTACGTGTGCTATACTTCTTCCTTCCTTTGACTCATTACTAAACTATTTTTCAATGCCAATCAGCGAATTTTATGGCTATATCTTTAACCTCTTTACACACTTAAAGACGCTGTATTTTCATACTTGAAAACTTTCAAACTACCGACCACCTTTTATTTTTATATTCAATACACATATTGTATCTAAAAAATTCTCTCAGTCTCATACATCGCGTTTCCGATATGCGCTTTTCTCGAAACAAAATCTCTGACAAACTGGAAAGTATTTCATTAAAGGCCATTCCAAAACGGTTTTCTTTTCAGCATAACAAGTTCCAGGAATCCGAGCTAATATGATAATGATAAAAGGAAGTCCATGACTACCTGCAGTTTCTTCCAATACAATAAGACGTTTAAAAAGGATTGATTTCCTAATCAGCTTCTGATTTAATGGCATAATGAATTTCTAGGGTTTTCTTTTTGTATTTTGACTTATATATTGTCAAGGCAATTCTTTGTCATGACAACTGAAAAAAATATCGTTCGAAAAGAAGGACCCTGGTATCCCTCATTTCGAAAGTCGCAATTTCTAACTATTTTTCATATGAATAATGTACAACAAACATGAATAGTTTTCTGTCTTTTTCCTTGATAACATGTGATTTCATAACATACCTGTGTCTAATAATAATAACGTATGCGGTCAAATTACACCCAAAGCCCAGAATCTTTGACTTTCATATAGTTCTTCCTTGTAATCACTTTTGCTCTTTTTTCCCTCTAATACCACAATGATGTAGAACTTTCTAGTCTATATTAGTCTAATTATCATCTTTGGTACTCAATGGCAATATGGAATAACTATCAATTTCTCCACCATTTCATTTTAAGTCTGAAACGTTCGTATCTCATGAGACGTCTTATTTCGAATATGAGATTATGGACATAGAATAACATTTGTATCATATAGTTAATATTACCATCTTTATTATGAACAGCATGATATGTATTTTAGCTTCCTTAAATATAGTCTTAAGAACATTCCGAATATTTTTTCAAGATATTTTTACAAATCAACATTTAACCCCCCCAAAGAATGGCATCATTATTGTATATATTCTTTCCTTTCATTATATTTCAACTAATTTATCGATGAAAATGTAAAAATAAAGCTATTAACTCAATTTTTCTACAACCTTACTCTTGCTTCCTTTCGATATTAACAAAAACAAATATAAAATATCTTCATATAATTCCTTCTTCTCCTTTTTCATTGAGTAATGATTTTCTATCCCTTTACGTCAACCTTTTTGCTTAAGAAAAGCTAAATTTCCCCAGTTTTATAATGGGCGTATTTTTACCATTAATAATGAAGCTCTTGAGAAACGAAATTCTATCTCATATCGGCTGCAATGAATCTCAGACAAGAAGGTATGAAGTCATAAAACACTAACATATTAACATGGCTCCATTATCGGAAACTGTTATCATTCCTTGCCTGACCAATATTCGCTCCCGTAAAATGAGATCGGCAAGTAAATGCCATAGATCTATAAGGCAGCGCAAGCATACAGAATGAATGCATATATAATATATATATATATATATATATATATATATATATATATATATATATATATATAGACTTATGCGTGTATATGTATGTATGTATATAGTGTATGTATACATACTTTATACATACATTTATACATATATTATATTATATATATATATATATATATATATATATATATGCTGCATATAATTGCAAATCAACAAACACTTCTAGGAAAAATATGGAATCTAACTTCACAATACCGACTTATTATATTACAAGAAATACCCGACTCCTTGTCAATGAAAATCAGAGAATGAAAAGCAGATCTTCGCGTACGATTGCTCATTAAAGAAAAAAAAAGTTTTTTTTCCTGCTTACTTTTACTCTGCCTCCAAAGCTCCAGGAAATCTCATAAAACTACTGACTCAACTCGCATGAATCTTGTGTTCTTCAAAAGTTTTCCTTGTTAAGAAACCCAAACGTAATTCCGAGAAGTATTCAGATAAATATTGATGAAAATGTCGAAATAAATACTTTTTCTTTGCCAGCCCCCAACCCCCCCATCAAAAATAAGACCAGGAAATTCCACTAATCTCTTGATTATGAATGATCAATTTCGTGTTTAACAACATTTCCCCCCTTACATGTCTCCCAAGAAATGGTGGACGTCTTGTGTACAGTTTCTGTTAATTATTGAAGGTGTATATTGCACCTCATTTTGCGTCTCCCTTTCACCTCAATAATTTCTGTCCCCCTTTTCTTAGACTGAATAATTATTCCGAGACTGATTCTTCATCTTCAGTAATTCTCGTCTTCGTCTGAGTTCAATGGGAACTTCAGCAATGGCTGAACCTTATAAGCAATAGGGAAGTTTGAATTATTTCGTTTTTTTTAGTTTTTGTTTTTTAGTAGTCATTCAATCTTCTCGATTTTATTTTACGTACTGCTTGTGCAATGTGCGAGAATTATGTAGCCACTGTAATTTAAAATTAACATCATCTTTGTTCGATTCATGACATTTTTACTTCGTTATTGTAAAGTATTATTTTCATATGTACGTGAAGTAAATTTCGAAAATTTTACTTGAGATTTTAATGAACAATATAATTTTAAACCCTCCACTCTAAAATAGAAAATATTTATAATTTACCATAACGATCAATACCATTCCGGTTTCTAAGAAAAATATGAGGAAAAATGCAAAGATCTATTGATTACTCGTACATTTCAAGATCACAATTTCTCTCTCTAGTTTTACAATCATGTTTTTCAGAAATTATGTCTTTAGGCTAAAGATACTAGAAATTAATGTTCTCATAAGGTACCTTCTGATGAAAGTAAGTAAAACGGCAGAATAAAAAGCTAGTTTGAAAATCAAAGAACATTAACGAGTAATTGTAATTTAAAACAAACTGTCAGGGGGCAAGACTGCCACGACAAAATGCTAATGAGGGAAATAATAACATGAAAAAAAACTTGAGTTACACACATGGAAAATTACAAGAGAATGAGGCACATTTTAAGAAATCAGACGATAAAATAAGTAAGCCAACAATGACGGCTTCATACGAGACATTTCCGAGGACGTATGTATAACTTCCATGAAAAATAAGGGAACATATACTGTAGATATTTTTCTAAAATAACCACAGGTCTATAAAAATATCTTCCATGAACAATAAGGGAACAAACTGTAGATACCTCACTAAAAATAAGCACGGGTCTATAAAAAATAATCTGTATGAAAAATAAGGGAAATTATACTGTAGATATCTCCCTAAATAAGCACAGGTCTATAAAAGATTTGTATGATAAATAAGGGATCATATACCGTAGACAATTCCCAAAAATAAGCAAAGATCTAAAACAATCCGTATGAAAAATAAGGGAAATATTTTGTAGATATCTCCCAAATAATAAACACGTCTATAAAAAAATTTCTATGAAAAATAAGGGAACATATACTGTAGATATTCTACTAAAAATAATCACAGGTCTATAACAGTATCTGTATGGAACATAAGGGAACCTATCCTATACCTATCTCCCTAAAATTAAGTACAGGTCTATAAAAAATATGTATTAAAGGAAACCTATACTGTAGATATCTAACTATAAATAAGAACAAGTCTACAAAAATATATGTATGAAAAATAAGGGAATATATACTATAGATATCTCCCTAAAATAAGCATAGGTCTTTTCAAAAAAAAAAGGCTGTATGGAAAATAAGGGATCATATACTGCAGAGATCTTCTTAAAAATAAGCACAGATCTACAACAAAAAACTCCAAAATAAGAAACAGGTCTATAAAAAAAACACTGTATGAAAAATAAGGCAACATACCGTAGATATCTCCCTAAAAAAAAGTATGTTTATAAAACATCTCTGTGTGAGAAATAAGGGAATCTATACTGTAGATATCCCCCTTATAATAAAGAAGTCCATAAACAAATCTGTAAGTAAAGTAGGGAACATAGATTGTAGATGCCTTCCTAAAAATAAGAACAGGTCTATAAGAAATATCTCTATGAAAAATAAGGGACTTATACCATAGATATCTCCCTAAAATAAGCACAGGTCTATAAAAGATTTGTATGATAAATAAGGGAACATATACCGTAGACATTTACACCAAAGTAAGCAAAGGTCTATATAATCCATATGAAAAATAAGGCAACATTTACTGTAGATATATACCTAAAAACAAGCACAGGTTTATAAAAAGAATATATATGAAAAATAAGGGAACTTAAAATGTAGATATCTCCCTAAAAATAACCACAGGTCTATAAAAAAAATCTGTATGAAAAATAAAGGCACATATACTGTAGATATCTTCCTAAAATCAAGCCGTCTAAAAAAATCTCCATGAAAAATAAGGGAACATATTCTGTAGACATTTACCCTAAAATAAGCAAATGTCTAAATAATCTGTATGAAAAATAAGGGGACATATTCTTTAGATATCTGCCAATTAATAAGCACAGGTCTATAAAAAAATATCTGTATGAAAAATAGGGAAACCTATACTGTAAATATCTCCCTAAAAAAAAAGTACAGATCTATAAAAAAATCTAAATGAAAAATAAGGGAACATATTCTGTAGCTATTCTACTAAAAATAATCACATGTCTATAACAGTATCTGTATGAAAAATAAGGTAACATATACTGTAGATACCTCCCTAGATATAAGCACAGGTCTATAAAAAATATGTATGAAAGGAAACCTATACTGTAGATATCTAACTAAAAATAAGCACAAGTCTATTGAAAAATATCTGTATGAAAACTAAGAAACATATACTATAGCTATCTCCCTTAAAATAAGTACAGAACTAGAGCAAAAATCCCCCGAAATAAGCAAAGGTCTAAAAAAAACTCTGTGGAAGCTAAGGGAACATACCGTAGATATCTCCTAAAAATAAGCATGTCTATAAAAAAATATCTGTATGAGAAATATGGGAACCTATACTGTAGATATCTCCCTTAAAATAAGAACGCCTATAAAAAAATGTAAGTAAAATAAGTGAACATATAGTGTATATACCTCCATAAAAATAAGCACAGGTCTATAAAAAAAAATCTGTATGAAAAAGAAAGGAACATATACAGTAGATATCTCCCAAAAAATAAGAACATGTCTATAAAAATCTGTATGAAAAAGAAGGTAACATATACTATATATACCTCCCTAAAAATAAGCACAGGTCTATAAAAAAAAATCTGTATAAAAGGGAAGGAAACCTATACTGTAGATATCTCCCAAAAATAAGCAAAGGGATATGAAAATGCCTGTATGAAAAATAAGGGAACCTATACTGTAGATATCTCCCTAAATTAAGCACAGGTCTATGAAATATCTGTATGAAAAAGAAGGTAACCAATACTGTAGATATCTCCCTAAAAATAACCACAGATCTATAAGAAAATGTACATGAAAAATAAGGGAACATATACTGCAGATATTGTTATAAAATAAGCACAGATCTATAATAAAATCTTCCGTGAAAAATAAGGGAACCTACACTGTAGATATCTCCCTGAAAATAAACACCTCTTTAAAAAAAAAGTTTCAAGAAAATAAAGGAACTTATACTGGAGATATCTCCCTAAAACTATGCACGTCTATAAATAAAAGCTGCATGAAAAATAAGGGGACCCATACTGTAGATATCTCCCTAAATATAAGCACGTCTATAAAAAAAATCTACAAGAAAAAAAAGGGAACAATACTGTAGATATCTCCCTAAAAATAAGCACAAGTCTATAAGAATATCTGCATGAAAAATAATGGAACATATACTATAGATATCTCCCAAAAAATAAGCACAGGTCTATAAAAACTGCATGAAAAATAAGGGAAGTTGTAATGAAGTTATCTTAAAAAAATAAAAGAAAATGAGTATAGCTTAATGATATGAAGATATATCAACTGAAAATAAAATATTGATAGAATCCTGCCTGTAAATAAAAGATAATAAACTGAAGATATCCTCTACGAAATTAAATATATAAAAATTAATAGTTGGAAAGAAATAAGGGAATATGTCTTGAGGATATCTTGCAGGAAACAAGGTGATATTAAATGGATGATATCCTACCAGGAAATATGAAATTTATTGTGAGCAAAACTCTATACACAGTAATATTCTGCAAGAATATAAGGGAACGTGCAATTCCGGTATCTCACAAGAAAATTAGAGAGGTTGCGTTGATGATATCCAACCAGAAATAAATGGCATAGATATTGAGATACCTTAACAAAACTAAGTAAGTTCTGTAAATTATATTCTACGAGAAAATAAGAGAAAACTTTGTGATGATAACTTATATGAAAATAAGCCAGGCTGAAATCATCTTCAGCAGAAATATGCCAAACTATATACATAACATTCTGCAAGAACCTATGGGTAGATGCAATGTCGATATTTCACAAGAAAATAAGAGAGGGTGTGTAGAAAATAAGGGCATATGCATTAAGATATCTTAGAAAATAAGTAAAATTCTATCAGTTATATTCTGCAAGAACATAAGGGAAAATGTCATGAGAATATCTCAAATGAAAATAGAGGGTTTTGTAGATATCCTGTCAGCAAATAAAGAAAAATGAATTGAGAATATCTTCCAAGAAAATGGGCAAAATTATAAAAGTTGGTAAGCAAATTAGAAGAAATGTTAGGAGGATATCATACGGGGAAAATAAGTGATGCTGTACCGATGATATCCTGTCAGGAAATATGAGATGTGGTGAAATTAACTTCCAACACTGTAACTAATATCAAGCAGGATATAAAGGAAAAGGCACCAAAGGTATCTTACGGGATGTCTTCCAGGAAAGCAAACGAGGGTGTGGGATGATAACCAGAAAATAAGGGAATATGTATTGGGATACCTTCAAAGAAAATAAGTAAATTTCTATGAATAATTTTCAGAAATAATAAAGGACATCTAATGAAATTACCCTTCCAGGAAAATCAGTGTGGGGTATGTCGACACCCATCAACCGGAAAAATTAGAGAAAATTTAATAAGGACAGCTCCCACGAAAATAAGTGAAGCTCTTTAAACAGCTTCTATGAAAATAAGTGAAGCTGGTTACATAATATTGTACAAGAAAATAAGGAAGACATCGTGCAATTGTGTGAATGGCATTCAGCCCCATTGTAAGGGAAGATGTCTTGAAGATATCTTCAACGAATATAGGGGGAAGAGGTAGATGTACTGACATGGTGTGCCCACTAAAAACAAGTTCAAGGATTATGATACCTTCCCGCATTGAATCCAGACAGGGTGAATAACCACTCTCCTGAATATGAGGCAACATTTATTGGGTAATGGGTGAAACCATACTAAACTCCTTTTCAAATAATTCAAATATAAAATATCATCAAAACGTAAACACAGAAACCTGATAATCAGCGAGGCGGCGAATCATAAATTTTCGCCGACAGCCAAAAAAGATATGACTTTTCAAAATTACCCTTACGTAAAAAAAATCAGGAAATGAAACCTTCCGTTATGTTTTTGATACACACCGACAAACAAACGCAAATCACAACGGCGGCGTACTGAACCTATGGTGCCAGAGATTATCAAGATCGGGGATCAGTCAAGTAATAGAACTGAATTTTGTTACAATCTAATAGAACTGTATTTTTCCAATTTAACGTAATGATTTTTTTTTCAATTCAACAGAATTTAAAAAAAAAATAAAAGTTGTCTGCAGGAGACCAAACCGGTGAACGATATCCAAAAACATGGATGGATAAAAGAATTTATGTTCCCTAAGGATAGACAAGTTTCTCAGTTTTTTTTAAAGACATGAGTTTCCTTCTTGCTATATGAATCTGCAAAGGCAAGATTAAAAATTCAGCAATAACGTTTAACAATGGCATTACAAGTACTCTTGGAGAGCCTACGACAGTACGAAGAAAATAGTAGTCACGACATTTCAAGGAAATCGGTCAGAACTGTATCTGAATCCGTAAACAAATTCATGCATTTTTTTTTTACCCTTGAAATTATAGTGGAAAAGATCACTCCGTTATGACATTTTTGGTGCAACGTGACAAGATTATCTTTTTTCTTGAGGTTCGGAAGTCCATAAATACCTGTCTTTCGCCGGAAGACAATTCAGCCTTTCCACTTTATAATGCTCAGAAACAAATGATCTAAGCAGCTTACTGAATTATGAGCTAAGAGGTTAGCATTGCTAACTTAGCAACTACAACGGCTGTCGTCAAGCCCGAACGATAGAAAAAATATTTAGCCACAATACCTTTTGTTGCATTCAGCATCAATTCTAAATCAACATCATGACAAACGTGTACAATTAGAAAAAAAAAATACTAAAAAAAAAATCCCCAACGGAAAGACCTAAGCCCTATAATTCTTATTAGTATATACTATATAGGCCTATAATTTTTATTGTTCATACATACCCTAATTATTTTTGGGGGGCGGGGTGGGGGGGAGCCCATAAAACTTAAAATCGAAGTTTAATCTCTGCCTATTTCATGAAGATATATTCGAATGACGAAAAAGAATGTCGCTAAGGAAATGCTCATAAACTCTCTACTGTCAGTGCAGTATATTCTCAAAATCGAGAGAGAGTAAACTCCGATTTCAGAATTCATCGTTACCAGAAAAAACTGATAGGATATACATGAGCACTCAAACGTAGGTTTCTAGTTATTACTATAAACAAAGAAAAATAAAAACCTGTAGCCAATAATAAGTCTTGAACTTCTCGAAGTCTCTTAATGATATACTTCACTGCAGAGAGAGGAAATACAAAGCTCTGATTTATCTAGTCTTATGCCAACAAGGCCCCTTGTTAAATGGCGGCCAATAAGTGGCGGCGGAGTGTTGAAGTGATTCATTATCAACTAATTTCGAATTTCCTCTGATTCACGAGAAACACATCGCAACAGAGGAGGTAAATTTTGTCCGGAACTTAGAGTAAATTTGGCGATGTAACTTCTAGATCATTTCTCCGCATACTTACGAAACCTTAATCATCAAAAGTAAAAGGAAAGCTGTCTTATTGTTGATATACCTCAGAAAGTCATCTTATATTTTGTATAAGAACAAAGAAAATATGTGGAGAAAGTAAAATGATCGAGCTGCCCTCATATTCATCGAGGAAAAAACCGACTTAGAGAATGTTTTAAATATCGAAACAAATTGCTCTGCGCATTAGGGAAGATTACGAAATCAAATATAGGCCTATAATTTTGCTGACTAATGTCTTTCTTATAAAGGATTTTGAGAATCATACAATCTCAAATTGAAAATATATCCTAAAGACAGGAAAGGATTTGATAATAGTTATTAAGTAATTCTTTTCTGTATTTGGGATATCTTTCACAAAATCGGCACAGGGTAAATTTAGATTTTATTATTTCCCGCAAAGTTTTAAGGGATATATTTAGAGGACATATTCAACAATTATAGGCCTTGGATGTAAAAATGATGAGAAATTACTAAGAAAAGTGATATGGTTTTTTACTTATTGTCGTAAATACAAAAGTAATTGTATACAGTTATAAGTCTCCCAAACTTCTTGAGTATCTTTACGAAATAAGATTCAATTTGCCTTAAACCAGCATGAGACCTCCTTCGGTAGCAGCAAATAAATGGCGGAGAAGTGTTGAAATAATTAATTCTTATATTCCTTCATTCATAAGAAACATATCGCAACAGAGGGGGTGAAT